>NC_091291.1:115938582-116218582 GCF_032444005.1 Ranitomeya imitator | reverse complement strand
GATAAGCGTAGTCTAAAAAGGAAGAAGTATACAGACATTGCTGCCCATCCCGTCCAGAAGGGCACGTTCTGGTGAAATCAGACGGCGTCCACAACTGCAGAATAAGCAGAGCCGGGGCAGCACGACATGCCTGGAAAGCTGCCCTGGGATCTGTGGATTCCCCGGGTCCATTCTGTGCTCACATTATGCCCTTATTCATGCTGACGAAGCACAATAATCCCCCCCACCACCACTTATACCACCCCGGGGGGACGCCATGGGGTGGGCCGGCTGGAGATACTACTGACCAGTGCCAGGTATTCTTGGGAAGGTTTCTTGGCTTCACTTTGTCAAAAATCTTCATGGTGTCTTGCATAAATCTCACTGACGGCAAAGAAAAAAATAAATTAATTTTGGGATGATGTTATTGGCAGGAAGACCTCGTGCAGAGCAAAAAAAAAAATCCAAAAAGACGGATAGGAGGGTGGAAAAAAAACAAAAAAAAACCAAAATGGGGGCAACGTCTTCCCCTCTGTCAGGCAGCCAGGATGAGACCGTGACAATTCCAGATCAAGTCATTTCTACAGGAGGAGATCTTGGTTGTGGGGTCTTGTACCCCGGGGGCGTAAGTGAAAACAGCTGCACGTGTTGCTAAATGGTGACAGCAGCAGAGTGAGAGCTCGCCGAGCCTCCGCACGGTTATCGGCCATTCCAGGGGATGGGCCGCTCCTTTTGCAAATCTTAAGACGCACAAACTTCCTTAAGAAGGGAAAAAAAAAAAAAAGAAAAAGTCAATGAGTGACTTGAGCAGATTCCCCGCTCGGCGCAGACGACAGCCGCTTGTCCTAGGAGCTCGGCGAGTTTATAGAAGGTGGTCGGACGAGGATGGGGGGGCAGTGAAGAATCAATGAAGGCTCGTCCAGGTACTCCGGCTCAGTATGGCAGGCAGCCAGCGCACGGCCCCTTAACACCAGAAGACTATTACATAAGACTGATCCTGCCCAGTAGGAGGAGAGCGGCTCCATCAGGTGGAGGGAGGGGAGTAAGTGATGCACTCGCTGTAGGGACACCGTCATATTACCAGGAACAAAGTCCGTCCTGTTCCCCAATCCGGTGACGGAGGATTACACCAGGACTACGGGCTCGTTCACACGGCGCGTTTCTGCTGACAGTGCCAGCAAAGTGAATGGGACTGCAGACGCCTCAGTAACACGCTGATTACTTTTTCCTTGCAGATTTGAAGTAGTTTTTCCGCATTTTTCATCCAAATTGGGGGGAAAAAAAAAGTATCAAAACTTAAGTATTTTATGCAGCGTTTTTCCTGCCAAGAGACAAATTTATGGTGCCGAGATGTCAGCTGCAAATACCTAAAGTGTGCACATAGTCTAAAAGACCGGACCTCCGATAATACAAGACTGCGGCTGAGGAGACGAACCCCGCACCTCCAATAATAGGGGTCTGAGGCTGAGGAGACGAACCCCGCACCTCCGATAATGGGGGACTGAGGCTGAGGAGGCGAACCCCGCACCTCTGATAATAGGGGACTGCGGCTGAGGAGACGAACCCCGCACCTCCGATAATGGGGGACTGCGGCTGAGGAGACGAACCCCGCACCTCCGATAATAGGGGACTGCGGCTGAGGAGACGAACCCCGCACCTCCGATAATGGGGGACTGCAGCTGAGAAGACGAACCCCGCACCTCCGATAATGGGGGACTGCGGCTGAGAAGACGAACCCCGCACCTCCGATAATGGGGGACTGCAGCTGAGAAGACGAACCCCGCACCTCCGATAATAGGGGACTGCGGCTGAGAAGACGAACCCCGCACCTCCGATAATGGGGGACTGCGGCTGAGAAGACGAACCCCGCACCTCCGATAATAGGGGTCTGAGGCGACGAACCCCGCACCTCCGATAATGGGGGACTGCGGCTGAGGAGACGAACCCCGCACCTCCGATAATAGGGGACTGAGGCTGAGGAGACGAACCCCGCACCTCCGATAATAGGGGTCTGAGGCTGAGGAGACGAACCCGCACCTCCGATAATAGGGGACTGCGGCTGAGGAGACGAACCCGCACCTCCGATAATAGGGGACTGCGGCTGAGGAGACGAACCCCGCACCTCTGATAATAGGGGACTGAGGCTGAGGAGGCGAACCCCGCACCTGATAATAGGGGACTGCGGCTGAGGAAACAAACCCCACACCTCCGATAATAGGGGACTGTAGCTGAGGAGACGAACCCCGCACCTCCGATAATAGGGGACTGCGGCTGAGAAGACGAACCCCGCACCTCCGATAATGGGGGACTGCGGCTGAGGAGACGAACCCCGCACCTCCGATAATAGGGGTCTGAGGCGACGAACCCCGCACCTCCGATAATGGGGGACTGCGGCTGAGAAGACGAACCCCGCACCTCCGATAATGGGGGACTGCAGCTGAGAAGACGAACCCCGCACCTCCGATAATAGGGGTCTGAGGCTGAGGAGACGAACCCCGCACCTCCGATAATAGGGGACTGCGGCTGAGGAGACGAACTCCGCACCTCCGATAATAGGGGACTGCGGCTGAGGAGACGAACCCCGCACCTCCGATAATAGGGGACTGCGGCTGAGGAGACGAACCCCGCACCTCCGATAATGGGGGACTGCGGCTGAGAAGACGAACCCCGCACCTCCGATAATGGGGGACTGCAGCTGAGAAGACGAACCCCGCACCTCCGATAATGGGGGACTGCAGCTGAGAAGACGAACCCCGCACCTCTGATAATAGGGGACTGCGGCTGAGGAGACGAACCCCGCACCTCCGATAATAGGGGACTGAGGCTAAGGAGACGAACCCCACACCTCCGATAATAGGGGTCTGAGGCTGAGGAGACGAACCCCGCACCTCCGATAATGGGGGACTGAGGCTGAGGAGGCGAACCCCGCACCTCTGATAATAGGGGACTGCGGCTGAGGAGACAAACCCCGCACCTCCGATAATAGGGGACTGCGGCTGAGGAGACGAACCCCGCACCTCCGATAATAGGGGACTGAGGCTAAGGAGACGAACCCCGCACCTCCGATAATAGGGGACTGAGGCTGAGGAGGCGAACCTCGCACCTCTGATAATAGGGGACTGCGGCTGAGGAGACGAACCCCCACACCTGACAATAGGGGTCTGCGGCTGAGGAGACGAACCCCGCACCTCCGATAATAGGGGACTGAGGCTGAGGAGACGAACCCCGCACCTCCGATAATAGGGGTCTGAGGCTGAGGAGACGAACCCGCACCTCCGATAATAGGGGACTGCGGCTGAGGAGACGAACCCGCACCTCCGATAATAGGGGACTGCGGCTGAGGAGACGAACCCCGCACCTCTGATAATAGGGGACTGAGGCTGAGGAGGCGAACCCCGCACCTGATAATAGGGGACTGCGGCTGAGGAAACAAACCCCACACCTCCGATAATAGGGGACTGTAGCTGAGGAGACGAACCCTGCACCTCTGATAATAGGGGTCTGAGGCTGAGGAGGCGAACCCCGCACCTCCGATAACACAAGACTGCGGCTGAGGAGACGAAACCCGCACCTCCGATAATAGGGGACTGAGGCTGAGGAGGCGAACCCCGCACCTCTGATAATAGGGGACTGCGGCTGAGGAGACGAACCCCGCA
This sequence comes from Ranitomeya imitator, assembly GCF_032444005.1. NCBI lineage: Eukaryota > Metazoa > Chordata > Amphibia > Anura > Dendrobatidae > Ranitomeya > Ranitomeya imitator. The sequence continues at coordinate 116,214,947 of NC_091291.1, read as the reverse complement.
CCTCCGATAATGGGGGACTGCGGCTGAGGAGGCGAACCCCGCACCTCTGATAATAGGGGACTGCGGCTGAGGAGACGAACCCCGCACCTCTGATAATAGGGGTCTGAGGCTGAGGAGGCGAACCCCGCACCTCCGATAATACAAGACTGCGGCTGAGGAGACGAACCCCGCACCTCTGATAATAGGGGACTGCGGCTGATGAGACGAATCCCGCACCTCTGATAATAGGGGACTGCGGCTGAGGAGACGAACCCCGCACCTCTGATAATAGGGGACTGAGGCTGAGGAGGCGAACCCCGCACCTCTGATAATAGGGGACTGCGGCTGAGGAGACGAACCCTGCACCTCTGATAATAGGGGTCTGAGGCTGAGGAGGCGAACCCCGCACCTCCGATAATACAAGACTGCGGCTGAGGAGACGAACCCCGCACCTCTGATAATAGGGGTCTGAGGCGGCAAACCCCGCACCTCCGATAATACAAGACTGCGGCTGAGGAGACGAACCCCGCACCTCTGATAATAGGGGTCTGAGGCGGCAAACCCCGCACCTCCGATAATACAAGACTGCGGCTGAGGAGACGAACCCCACACCTCCGATAATAGGGGACTGCGGCTCAGGAGACGAACCCCACACCTCCGATAATAGGGGACTGCAGCTGAGGAGACGAACCCCGCACCTCTGATAATAGGGGACTGAGGCTGAGGAGGTGAACCCCGCACCTCTGATAATAGGGGACTGAGGCTGAGGAGGTGAACCCCGAACCTCTGATAATAGGGGACTGCGGCTGAGGAGGTGAACCCCGCACCTCTGATAATAGGGGACTGCGGCTGAGGAGGTGAACCCCGCACCTCTGATAATAGGGGACTGCGGCTGAGGAGACGAACCCCGCACCTCTGATAATAGGGGACTGCGGCTCAGGAGACGAACCCCACACCTCCGATAATAGGGGACTGAGGCTGAGGAGGTGAACCCCGAACCTCTGATAATAGGGGACTGAGGCTGAGGAGGTGAACCCCGAACCTCTGATAATAGGGGACTGAGGCTGAGGAGGTGAACCCCGCACCTCTGATAATAGGGGACTGAGGCTGAGGAGGTGAACCCCGAACCTCTGATAATAGGGGACTGCGGCTGAGGAGGTGAACCCCGAACCTCTGATAATAGGGGACTGCGGCTGAGGAGGTGAACCCTGCACCTCTGATAATAGGGGACTGCGGCTGAGGAGACGAACCCCGCACCTCCGATAATGGGGGACTGCGGCTGAGGAGGCGAACCCCGCACCTCTGATAATAGGGGACTGCGGCTGAGGAGACGAACCCCGCACCTCTGATAATAGGGGTCTGAGGCTGAGGAGGCGAACCCCGCACCTCCGATAATACAAGACTGCGGCTGAGGAGACGAACCCCGCACCTCCGATAATAGGGGACTGCGGCTGATGAGACGAATCCCGCACCTCTGATAATAGGGGACTGCGGCTGAGGAGACGAACCCCGCACCTCTGATAATAGGGGACTGAGGCTGAGGAGGCGAACCCCGCACCTCTGATAATAGGGGACTGCGGCTGAGGAGATGAACCCTGCACCTCTGATAATAGGGGTCTGAGGCTGAGGAGGCGAACCCCGCACCTCCGATAATACAAGACTGCGGCTGAGGAGACGAACCCCGCACCTCTGATAATAGGGGTCTGAGGCGGCAAACCCCGCACCTCCGATAATACAAGACTGCGGCTGAGGAGACGAACCCCACACCTCCGATAATAGGGGACTGCGGCTCAGGAGACGAACCCCGCACCTCCGATAATAGGGGACTGCAGCTGAGGAGACGAACCCCGCACCTCTGATAATAGGGGACTGAGGCTGAGGAGGTGAACCCCGCACCTCTGATAATAGGGGACTGAGGCTGAGGAGGTGAACCCCGAACCTCTGATAATAGGGGACTGCGGCTGAGGAGGTGAACCCCGCACCTCTGATAATAGGGGACTGCGGCTGAGGAGGTGAACCCCGCACCTCTGATAATAGGGGACTGCGGCTGAGGAGACGAACCCCGCACCTCTGATAATAGGGGTCTGAGGCTGAGGAGGCGAACCCCGCACCTCCGATAATACAAGACTGCGGCTGAGGAGACGAACCCCGCACCTCCGATAATAGGGGACTGCGGCTGATGAGACGAATCCCGCACCTCTGATAATAGGGGACTGCGGCTGAGGAGACGAACCCCGCACCTCTGATAATAGGGGACTGAGGCTGAGGAGGCGAACCCCGCACCTCTGATAATAGGGGACTGCGGCTGAGGAGACGAACCCTGCACCTCTGATAATAGGGGTCTGAGGCTGAGGAGGCGAACCCCGCACCTCCGATAATACAAGACTGCGGCTGAGGAGACGAACCCCGCACCTCTGATAATAGGGGTCTGAGGCGGCAAACCCCGCACCTCCGATAATACAAGACTGCGGCTGAGGAGACGAACCCCACACCTCCGATAATAGGGGACTGCGGCTCAGGAGACGAACCCCACACCTCCGATAATAGGGGACTGCAGCTGAGGAGACGAACCCCGCACCTCTGATAATAGGGGACTGAGGCTGAGGAGGTGAACCCCGCACCTCTGATAATAGGGGACTGAGGCTGAGGAGGTGAACCCCGAACCTCTGATAATAGGGGACTGCGGCTGAGGAGGTGAACCCCGCACCTCTGATAATAGGGGACTGCGGCTGAGGAGGTGAACCCCGCACCTCTGATAATAGGGGACTGCGGCTGAGGAGACGAACCCCGCACCTCTGATAATAGGGGACTGAGGCTCAGGAGACGAACCCCACACCTCCGATAATAGGGGACTGAGGCTGAGGAGGTGAACCCCGAACCTCTGATAATAGGGGACTGAGGCTGAGGAGGTGAACCCCGAACCTCTGATAATAGGGGACTGAGGCTGAGGAGGTGAACCCCGCACCTCTGATAATAGGGGACTGAGGCTGAGGAGGTGAACCCCGAACCTCTGATAATAGGGGACTGCGGCTGAGGAGGTGAACCCCGAACCTCTGATAATAGGGGACTGCGGCTGAGGAGGTGAACCCTGCACCTCTGATAATAGGGGACTGCGGCTGAGGAGGTGAACCCCGCACCTCCGATAATAGGGGAGTTTTATTTGATCTCAGATTACATACAGTACAGAGCCTGGTGTGAATACATCATAGAAATCTACATGCAAACATTGAGCAGTCTGGAAAAGGCTGGGCGATTTCAGCTCTGAAGCATTTGGAACTGTGAATGCAGCTGTGAATATGGTGGATATGCAGAAGTGAACTGAACTGCTCTCTATAGGACATAATGCAAACAGGCCTCTCCACGCAGAAATGTCTTTGGCATTCGGCAATTACTGGAAGGTTATTTTTATATTATTTGATGTCTGCTGCGGTTAATTGAGGTCCTAAATGATCCCATTATCAAGATTACAGGGTTTTTATAAGATTACACGAAACTATTGACACCTCTCTATTTATGTGTCATAAAGAAATATACAACATAAGGAGGCAGGAAAAATCCACGTCAGAGCACCGATGACTTACGGGAAGTAAAACCTATAAAAACTATTAATAAACCTTCGACTGTCACAATTATTTAGATAAGAGGCTTAAAACGCTTTTTTTTATGCCAGATAATCTAAATTAATACGTCTCTTCTCAGGTCAAAATGTACTTTCCATTAGATTAAAATAACAAAAAAAAAGTATATATTGTACAGATAGAGGAGTCAGCGAGTAATGCCCTGAGCGTCCAGCAGAGGGCACAGACAACAATCGTAAATTATTATTTATTATTATAGCGCCATTTATTCCATGGTGCTTTACATGTGAGGAGGGGTATACATAATAAAAGACAAGTACAATAATCTTGAACAATACAAGTCACAACTGGTACAATAAACAAAAGTAACCATAGCAACAAGGAAAGTCAAAGAAAATTTAAAGTAGGTTTATGGCCGATAGCGGCTCTTTGCTTTAGTTTTAAACCAACGTCCTGGTTTTTAAAATCTCTGCTATATGTCTGAATGGCACCGCGGCCTGTTGTGTAAAAGGCTCCATATTTACTGCACTGATCATACCCGGCTTATTATCTCCAAATCAAAGGTCATTTTTTACAGAAGCGACGTCTGAAATACACAGATTTTATTACATGAAGCAGTGGCGTGTGTAAGGACCCATGATGGGAGCCGTAGGCAAGAACCAGCAGTGACGTGCGGCTCTGGGCAGACTGTGTGGTGCATGTTGGTAACAGTATGGGGACTAATTAGCAGTAATTGAGGGGGATCTACAGCGCCACTCTTGTCTCCAGGCAGTGTCTGGTATTGCAGCACCGTCAGATTTATTGGAATGGAGATTAGAAGCAATAACCGGCACTGCCTGTAGACCAGAGTAGCGCAGTTTCAGCAATAAGGGCAGGATTTTTCGAATTTTGGGAGATTTTATGCGCAGACATTTGGGTTTAGAAAACCAACTAGGAAAAGCAGTTACTGCGCTGTGAGCCCCTACAGAGGGGACCTAAAAAAGGAGCAACTGCAGCCAAGCACTCCTGTGAGGAGAGGGGGGCAGTGGTTACCACCATATGGTGGCTCAGTGGTTACCACCATATGGTGGCTCAGTGGTTACCACTATATGGTGGCTCAGTAGTGGTTACCACCATATGGTGGCGCAGTGGTTCCCACCATATGGTGGCTCAGTGGTTACCACCATACGGTGGCTCAGTGGTTACCACCATACGGTGGCTCAGTGGTTACCACTATATGGTGGCTCAGTAGTGGTTACCACCATATGGTGGCTCAGTGGTTACCACCATATGGTGGCGCAGTGGTTACCACCATACGGTGGCGCAGTGGTTCCCACCATACGGTGGCTCAGTGGTTACCACCATACGGTGGCTCAGTGGTTACCACCATACGGTGGCTCAGTGGTTACCACCATACGGTGGCTCAGTAGTGGTTACCACCATATGGTGGCGCAGTGGTTAGCACTGTTGCTTTGCAGCGCTGGAGTCCTGGGGTCAAATCCCACCAAGGACAACATGCAAGGAGTTTCTATGCTCTCCCCATGTTTGTGTGGGTTTCCTCCCACAGTCCTAAGACATACTGATATAGGGAATGTAGATTGTGAGCCCCGATAGGGACAGTGATGATGTCTGTACAGCGCTGTGGAATAGGACAGTGCTCTAAATATGAATAAATAAATGATAATGAGATGCAGTGGAAACTGACCCTGCACTCATCCGCTAAGAAGCCAGAGGACCTCGGGGGGTTCTGGCCACGGTGGAGTAAGGTGGTGACGTGACCTGCGGCTGTCGCTCTTCCCAAATAACGAGAACTTATTTAGAACTTTATTTGCCTAAAAAATCATAAGATCAATGTGATTTCCCTCCCGTGTTTGCCCAGTACAACAAAGCCTGCAGAGTCAATATTGCTGTAGCGTTCACATCAAGTGTGAATCACAGGGCTCAGTATGGAAGAAATGCCAACCGCGCCGACTGCTCCGAATATTTACTGAACCCAGACGATTAATTACTCCACCCAAGTGCCCTGCTCTGACCCCAAACCTCCCGGGGACTGGACTCAACATTAAAAAAACAAACAAACAAACAAACAGGAAAAGATGGACGGCATAGAGCGTTCAGCACTACCCCATACTACCCCACTGTGGGTCTCCGTGCTGGGGCTCAACTATCACCGATTTTTTCCCCCGGTTCTAAGTTTGTGGCCAGGAAAAGTTGAAATGCAGAAATCAGGTGCCCGTTAATCAATGTGTGCAGATCTGCAGTAATACTGACCCACAAGCTGACAGCCCTATGGCTGCCATTAATGCGTCCAGGTATAGTAATCGCAGGAGAGAACCCAGAAAAGTGCGATGTGAACACTGACAGCACGGATGACAGTAAGCAGCTCGTGGGCAACTACTTACATGATCGCTTTTGGATTCTGCAGCATACAGGCCTTTGGTCCGAATGTGGTTACTGGGCATGGTCCATGCATGGATCTGGTTCTCCTGCATAGAGGAAAGGAAAAAAAAAACAGACAGTTGTGAGATGCAATCTCAGGAAACTGCAGATCTAAAATGAGTCTAAACCAGAGAAATAAACAAGATAATTTTATATTTAAATAGTAAAAAAACAAAACATTATGGAAATCATTGGAGAATAAAAAAAAAAAGTTGCTCCTTCTTTCACCTCTCCTGCTGTGCTACTAAAATACTGAGAATCTGCAGCTGCATCCCCCTCCTCCCTCTCTTCTATTAACCCCAGGGGTATGTGCACACAATGTCTTGTAAACACCAGCCGACCCGCTCCAAGCAGAAAACGCTTTAGGAAAATAGTGGTGTTTTTCCTGAAGCGTCTTCTTTGCAGTCTCCATGGTCATTTTGGCGGCTTTTTCTTTATTTCATGCATGTAACACTAGCGAGAGGATTCCAAGCAGAAGCCGCCTGAAGAATGGACCGGTTACTTCTTCTAAGCGGCTTCTTGGCTTTTGAAGCCTGATGAGTGAAGGCTTTATTACCTACTAAAAGCAGCGCCACCCTTGTCTGAAGGATGTGCCTGGTATTGCAGGCCAAGAGATGAAAGTGCGGCGGTCTTTCTTTTCTAAGCTCTGACAATCCCTTTAAGGGTCTATGTAAGAATAACACAGATTACGATATCTAATTTAACCGTGTTCAGATGTTTTTTTTTCTTATGTTCCTTCTTTTAACATTTGCAGAAAAGGCGAAGAACTATGGAAACGTTGCATAAGAGGGGAGGAAATGCTTTGTAACACAGAAGGGGCATCACAAAAGCTGACGTGCAAAGGACAAGATCCCATGTCACATCACGGGAACTGGAGCCGAGGTCCAAGGGCCGGGAGCAGCACAATACAGGAGAGGTGGAGGAGGCGCCACTCCGGCTCTGCACAGTCATGCTTACTCACATCCAGCACCGACATTAACCACCTAGTGCTGGATGGAAACAACAAACATCAGATTACAGCAAGGAGGAACCCAGACCGCAAACATGTGCAATGGATGGAGACAAGAAACACAGGAGAGAAGTGGCACAGAAGAGTCCATCATTGTTACATTATTATTTATCTGATTCATTATGGATCAGATGTATGGGGGTCCGACTCCCACTGATCAGCAGAATACCAGGCACAGCCACAAAAGGTACGGAGTGGAGCCGGCCAACAATGAAGTAGCCGCAGACCTCGCCAGAACACCGCGGCTCCAACCGAGCAGCTCATCAGTTGGCAGTCAGGGGGCTAGGACTCAGACCCTCAGTGATCGGATACTGATATGGGCGTTCATAGCAAAACCTCCCCTCAAGTCGGCCCCTTTCATATTCCCCGCCCCCAAGTCAGACCCTTCCAGGTCTTCCACATGCCCCTCCAGTCAGCCCCTCTCAGGCCTCTTCACACACACTCCCCTCCAGTCAGCCCCCTTCACACTCACCCCTCCCCTCCAGTCAGCCCCTCTCAGGCCCCTCCAGTCAGCCCCTCTCTCAGGCCCCTCCACACACTTCCCCCTCCAGTCAGCCCCTCTCCAGCCCCTCCACACACTTCCCCCTCCAGTCAGCCCCCTTCACACACCCCCTCCCCTCCAGTCAGCCCCTCTCAGGCCCCTCCACACACTTCCCCCTCCAGTCAGCCCCTCTCAGGCCCCTCCAGTCAGCCCCTCCAGTCAGCCCCTCCACACACTTCCCCCTCCAGTCAGCCCCCTTCACACACACCCTCCCCTCCAGGCAGCCCCTCTCAGGCCCCTCCAGTCAGCCCCTCTCAGGCCCCTCCAGTCAGCCCCTCTCAGGCCCCTCCAGTCAGCCCCTCTCAGGCCCCTCCAGTCAGCCCCCCTCTCAGGCCCCTCCAGTCAGCCCCCCTCTCAGGCCCCTCCAGTCAGCCCCCCTCTCAGGCCCCTCCAGTCAGCCCCCCTCTCAGGCCCCTCCAGTCAGCCCCTCTCAGGCCCCTCCAGTCAGCCCCTCTCAGGCCCCTCCAGTCAGCCCCTCTCAGGCCCCTCCAGTCAGCCCCTCTCAGGCCCCTCCAGTCAGCCCCTCTCAGGCCCCTCCAGTCAGCCCCTCTCAGGCCCCTCCAGTCAGCCCCTCTCAGGCCCCTCCAGTCAGCCCCTCTCTCAGGCCCCTCCAGTCAGCCCCTCTCAGGCCCCTCCAGTCAGCCCCTCTCAGGCCCCTCCAGTCAGCCCCTCTCAGGCCCCTCCAGTCAGCCCCTCTCAGGCCCCTCTCAGGCCCCTTCAGTCAGCCCCCTCCAGTCAGCCCCTCTCAGGCCCCTCCAGTCAGCCCCTCTCAGGCCCCTCCAGTCAGCCCCTCTCAGGCCCCTTCAGTCAGCCCCTCTCTCAGGCCCCTCCAGTCAGCCCCTCTCAGGCCCCTCCAGTCAGCCCCTCTCAGGCCCCTCCAGTCAGCCCCTCTCAGGCCCCTCCAGTCAGCCCCTCTCAGGCCCCTCCAGTCAGCCCCTCTCAGGCCCCTCCAGTCAGCCCCTCTCAGGCCCCTCCAGTCAGCCCCTCTCAGGCCCCTCCAGTCAGCCCCTCTCAGGCCCCTCTCAGGCCCCTTCAGTCAGCCCCCTCCAGTCAGCCCCTCTCAGGCCCCTCCAGTCAGCCCCTCTCAGGCCCCTCCAGTCAGCCCCCCTCAGGCCCCTTCAGTCAGCCCCTCTCAGGCCCCTCCAGTCAGCCCCTCTCAGGCCCCTTCATCTCCCCCCCCCCACACAGTAGGTCCCGCCCCTTGCAGGCCATTTGCCCCAGTCAGCCCCTCCTCCCTCCTCCCCAGTCAGCACCACACAGTGTTAGTCCAGTGCTTTCTCTATGGAGGCACCATATAGCATATAGGCTTCTCTCTCAGTCACTGGATCCACCTAAGGCTCTGTTCAGAAGCAGCGTTTTTTGATGCATTTTTTTCTGCAGTTAAAACCTGCTTTCTAGGATGTAGAAACGCTGCATTCACAACGCCCGTTTTGCTGATCATTTTTGGTGCAGATTTCATGTGTAATTTGTTTGTTAGTTTTATTCACCAAAAATACTGCAAACCGCTCGTTGCTTTTATGCCGAATATCTTCCTTTTTTCCATCGCTTTCTACGGGTAAAAAACAAACAAACAAAAAAAAAAAAACGCTGCTGGTTTAAAAAACCCAGCAGTCTTCAAATTCTGTCAGGAAAAAAAGAAAAAAAAAAAACGTATATGAAAGATTTCTGAAATCTCACAGCAGTAAATAAAAATGCTGCATGTGAACATTACCCAACGGCTGGCAATTAAAGTTGATGAGAGAGAGCCACAACCAAGTGCCGCCATCTTTCTCTGTTGATCTTATTAGGTTAAGCAGTCGCTCACCGACCCGGAACCCGGAATGGTTGCTTTTGGGAGGTTACAAGACTCCGACCCTCCTGACAGATGAGAATCAGCAGGGTCTGCCATAAATACCCCAAATAATACCACCCCTTTAGTCAGTGGATAGTGACCTGAATAAAGAGCAGATTTGCAGCCTATTCTGTGTCCAAAGCCTTCACTTTATACAGGACATCTGCTGCCGTCAGCAAGAACAATCCAGCTGTGCGTCTGCCTGGAGATCTGGACACAGAAGAGACTGGGGTGTAGAGAATGGCATAACCCAGGAGGACGGCTGCACAGACACTGGTAGACCGTGTGCTACCCGGCAGGGCAGCCGCGCAGACACGGGAGGACCGTGTGCTACCCAGGAGGATGGCCGCACATTCACAGGCAGACAGTGTGCTACCCAGGAAGACAGCCGTGCAGACACACAGACCATGTGCTACCCAGGAGGACAGCCGTGCAGACACACAGACCATGTGCTACCCAGGAGGACAGCCGCGCAGACACGGGCAGACCGTGTGATACTCAGGAGGACAGCTGTGGAGACGTGCACAGACAGGGTGCTACCCAGGAGGATGGCGGCACAAACACACAGACCGTGTGCTACCCCGGAGGACGGCCGCACAGACACAGAAAGACCATGTGCTACCCAGGAGGATGGCGGCACAAACACACAGACCATGTGCTACCCAGGAGGACAGCCGCGCAGACACGGGCAGACCGTGTGATACTCAGGAGGACAGCTGTGGAGACGTGCACAGACAGGGTGCTACCCAGGAGGATGGCGGCACAAACACACAGACCGTGTGCTACCCCGGAGGACGGCCGCACAGACACTGGTAGACCGTGTGCTACCCAGGAGGACAGCCGCACAGACACTGGTAGACCGTGTGCTACCCGGCAGGGCAGCCGCGCAGACACGGGAGGACCGTGTGCTACCCAGGAGGATGGCCGCACATTCACAGGCAGACCGTGTGCTACCCAGGACAGCCATGCAGACACGCATAGACAGTGTGCTACCCAGGAAGACAGCCGTGCAGACACACAGACCATGTGCTACCCAGGAGGACGGCCGCACAGACACAGGCAGACCGTGTGCTACCCAGGAGGACAGCCGTGGAGACACGCACAGACAGGGTGCTACCCAGGAGGATGGCGGCACAAACACACAGACCGTGTGCTACCCCGGAGGATGGCCGCACAGACACAGAAAGACCATGTGCTACCCAGGAGGACAGCCGTGCAGACACAGAAAGACCATGTGTAACCCGGGAGGAGGAGGACAGCCGTGCAGACACAGAAAGACCATGTGCTACTCACAATCATCGCTGATTGCTTGCACCCTTCAGGGCAACAATCATCAGTGGCCCCATGTTAGTCATCCTTTAAGATGATCAATATAAAAGTATAAAAATATTCGCGCTAAAATTTCAGTAAAAACATAACACCGTATTAACCTTTCACAGGTGGTGACATAGGTGCAAGGATATGATCCCTCAATCCTGTAGACTGTATAGGGATACTCTCCCCTGTGTCCTGGAAGGTCCTTCAGATGGCGTTCATTCGATTTCTGTGTCTCGAATGTTATGTTTAGATTTATGTTTTTACTGAAATTTTAGCGCAAATATTTTTTATACTTTTATACTGTTTTATCTTATTGGATGAATTGAGTGAGTTTCATCCTTATATTTGCGGCAAATTATTTTCAGGTATTTGTGCTGCGCCCTCTGGATAATCGTTTATTCATCCTTTAAGATGATATTCGACCATAAAATTACTACTTTTAATTAATCAGCGTCAAATAAAAATAATAAACAGAGACATAGTCACTGTACCCACGGGTGCAGCAGAGGCCCCTCCAAAAGATTTCCGCCTGCTCCAGAAAATGCATCTACTCCGATCATAAGTCCCAGCACCGTTGCAACGTTCAGGTGACTATGACTAGGAGAGAAGGTTATTCTAGAATGATTTTCTCTTTGTCGCTTCTAGATACTTGATCGCTGCAGCCAATTATAGGTTGCATCGATGCTGGGACTTCCACATGGGGTACACATCACTTCCAGACCCGTAGAAGACCTTCAGAAGTCCCTAAAAGGAGAGTATGCCTCCCTTTATCATTTTTATTCAATCCACACCTTAAAAAAACCCAAAACAAATTATACTGTCAAGCAACCCCGTTCACAGTGGCTGCAGCACAAGTCTCCCAACTGAGCCCTTTCTGCAGCAACGCAAAAAGATAGAGAGTCAAGCCACGTTCCTTGGTCACGGAGGGTCCTGGCTTTAATCGGTCACAGGATGAAGATGGAACTGGTCAGGAGGAGAAGAAACCTTGTGTTCTCCGGGGGATTCCTACAGGACTGTCTGCAGCATTTTCTGCAAGATCCTTAACTGACAAACAGTGAGGGAAAAATTGATTTAAAGGGGTTTGGTCTCTTCTTAAATGGGTAAAACTGCAAAGTGCTGGTGGGCTGGCGCCTAGATGTGGCCTGACAATATCAGGGATGCCATATTAATCAACTACCAGCAGACCCCCATAAGTTTGGGATCTGTTTTTTGCTACCCATTTTATTTGGAATTTTTTTTTTCTTCCAATGAAATGACTAGACTAGTACGGCGCATGTCGTGTCTCCCCCTTTGATGCAGGCTCCGGCGGTGAGCCCACATCAAAGTCGCGACATGTCAGCTGTTTTGTACAGCTGACATGTGCGCGCAATAGCGGCGGGTGAAATCGCTATTCACCCGCCGCTATTAACCTGTTAAATGCCGCTGTCAAACACAGACAGCGGCATTTAACTACCGCATCCGGCCGGGCGGCCGGATATGACGTCATCGCCGACCCCCGTCACATGATCGGGGGTCGGCGATGCATCAGGAAGGTAACCATAGAGGTCCTTGAGACCTCTATGGTTACTGATCCTCGGCAGCTGTGAGCGCCCCCCCTGTGGTCGGCGCTCACAGCACACCTGCATTTCTGCTACATAGCAGCGATCTGATGATCGCTGCTATGTAGCAGAGCCGATCAGGCTATGCCAGCTTCTAGCCTCCCATGGAGGCTATTGAAGCATGGCACAAGTAAAAAAAAAAATGTTTTTAAAAAAAAAGAAAAAAATATAAAAAATATAAAAGTTTAAATCACCCCCCTTTCGCCCCATCCTAAATAAAACAATAAAAAAAGAACCAAACCTACACGTATTTGGTATCGCCGTGTTCAGAATCGTCCGATCTATTAAAAAAAAGCATTAACCTGATCGCTAAACGGCGTAGCGAGAAAAAAATCCGAAACGCCAGAATTATGTTTTTTTTGTCGCCACGACATTGCATTAAAATGCAATAACGGGCGATCACTTGTTCCATTCAGCGCAGCTACCATTCAGCTGGAGGTAGGACTATTAAGTCCATACTCTGTGTACCTCCATGCTGCGTCTAGTTATACCATATATCATGTGTTTCTATCTCCCTTCGGCGATATATTGCAAGTAGATGGGGTGGTGTTTACACTTAGATGTACTTTTGAAAAATATGCTTATATTATATTGGGCCCAGGTGTTATGCTGCCGACCTTAGAGCTTTTCCTTTTAACACCTCCTTTTGTATTTTCATTTGTTGTTGCTATATTCTCTTGCACCATGTATTTTTGAATAAAATGTATATTTTTTATATATAAAGTTTTTTGGACTGCTTCCTATCGTGAGGTGTTCAGCCTCTGTTTCTATATAACTTTGTAGAAGGCTAATGGATGTTAGAATACCCTTGAAAACCTTTGTACAAGTATGTTAGCACAGCTGAAATCAGTTTTGGCTGATTAGAGAACCTATAAACCTGACCTTTCTTTGAGCTAGTTGAGAATCTAGAGAATTACATTTGTTGGTTCCATTAAATGGCTAGAAACAAGGAACGGTCAAGTGAAACTCGACAGTCTATTCTTGTTCTTAGAAATGAAGGCTATTCCATGAGAGAAATTGCCAAGAAACTGAAGATTTCCTACAATGGTGTGTACTACTCCCTTCAGAGGAGAGCACAAACAGGCTCTAACCAGAGTAGAAAGAGAAGTGGGAGCCCCGCTGCACAACTGAGCAACAAGTACATTAGAGTCTGTAGTTTGAGAAATCGACGCCTCATAGATCCTCAACTGGCAGCTTCATTAAATAGTACACTCAAAATGCCAGTGTCAACGTCTACAGTGAAGAGACGACTCCGGGATGCTGGCCTTCAGGGCAGAGTGGCAAAGAAAAAGCCATATATGAGACTGGCTAATAAAAGGAAAAGATTAATATGGGAAAAAAAACACAGAAATTGGACAGCGGAAGATTGGAAAAAAGTGTTATGGACAGAAGAATCCAAGTTTGAGGTGTTTGGATCACACAGAAGAACATTTGTGAGACTCAGAACAACGGAAAAGATGCTGGAAGAGTGCCTGATGCCATCTGTCAAGCATGGTGGAGGTAATGTGATGGTCTGGGGTTGCTTTGGTGCTGGTAAAGTGGGAAATTTGTACAAGGTAAAAGGGATTTTGAATAAGGAAGGCTATCACTCCATTTTGCAACACCACACCATACCTTGTGGACAGCGCTTGATTGGAGCCAATTTCATCCCACAACAGGACAATGACCCAAAGCACACCTCCAAATTATGCAAGAACTATTTAAGAAAGAAGCAGGCAGCTGGTATTCTATCTGTAATGGAGTGGCCAGCGCAGTCACCAGTTCTCAGCCCCATTGAGTTGTTGTGGGAGCAGCTTGACCGTATGGTGCAAAAAGTGCCCATCAAGCCAAACCAACTTGTGGGGGGGGGGGGGGGGGCGTCTGGAAGCATGGGGGGACATTTCTCCAGATTACCTCAGCAAACTAACTGCTAGAATGCCAAAGGTCTGCAATGCTGGAATTGCTGCAATGGGAGCATTTGTAGAAAAAAAAAAATTTGGTCCGTATCACCATTCCCCGATGTCCGCTCCTTTTAAGTTTTTCCGTCGCAGGAGCTGAGTGACAGCTTGTTGTTTTTTGCAAGTGAGCTGTATGTTTTGCTGATGTATGGGGCACATCTGGCTCTTTGCAGCATTTTACAGAGACTGAAAACCTGCAATAAATATATATATAAATATATATATTATATATATATATACATATATACACACACATATATATATATATCTAATATATAAAGCTGAATGTGTGTGTGTGTGTGTGTGTGTGTGTATGTATGTACTGTGTGTGTGTCCGGGATTGGCATCTGCACCGTCGCAGCTACAGCCACAAAATTTTGCACAGTCACACGTCTGGACCCCGAGAGCGTCATAGGCTATGTTGTGAAGCGAAATTTTAACCCCGCGCTTTCCAATTCACCAAAAAATTTTGCCCCTATCTACATAACGGGAAAAAATGAAAGGAAAAGTGTAGGAGGCAAATTGACAGCTGCCAGATGTGAACAAGGGGGACTTAAAGAGTGAGAGTGATGGCGCCAAAGAGTATATACCGTACAGTTGCTAAGGTGGGGCCCCGACATGGGATACTCACCACACACGGGGATATGAACACGCACAAAATGCGCCACACACTACTACGTGCTTGAACACATATTACCCTCAGCACACATTTCACCACAAATACACCAACCTCGCCACATATAAGTTGAAACACAAAAGTCACCACTCAAAACTCGCCAAATGCAAAAACTAGGCTCTTGCAAAACTCGCCACAAGTGCAAAACTCACCTCATGGAAAACTCGCCACACGCAAAACTTGCACACGCGGAAAAATTGCCACATGCACAAAAGTTGCAACACATGCAAAAGTTGCCTCACACAAAACTTGCACATACTCAAAAGGCACCACACATAAAACTCACCACGCGTAAAACTCGCCATGCGCAAAACTTGCTGCACACAACTTGCTACACTAACCTGTCACATGCAACTCGACACACAAAAAGTTGCTACACGCATGTTGCCACACAAAACTCATCTCACAAAAGTCGCTACATGCATGTCGCCACACACAACTCAACACACACAACTTGACAAACGAAACTCGCCCTAAAACACACACAAGTCTGGTATTATCCTTCAAAAATAAAAATCTGATTAATAAGCAAACTACAACAAATGTACCATATAGGAAATACGGCAGCTGTCAGTCACATGACCTGTCTATTATGTGTATGTGTGAGCTAATATATACTGCCAGGGGGAGGGCTTCCTGTTGGCTGGGGATTTATCAGGCTGCCAATTTAGCTTACAAATACTGAGGTAAAAATACTGAGCAAATAACGTGTGAACGAGGTCTAATACAGGAGGAGATGACACACATATATACTATATACAGGAGAGATGACACACAGATATATACTATATACAGGAGAGATGACACAGGTATATACTATATACAGGGGAGATGACATACAGGTACATATATATACAGGAGGAGATGACATACAGGTATATACTATATACAGGAGGAGATGACATACAGGTATATACTATATACAGGAGGAGATGACAGATATATACTATATACAGGGGAGATGACACAGGTATATACTATATACAGGAGGAGATGACACAGGTATATGCTATACATAGAAGATGACATGCAGGTATATACTATATACAGGAGGAGATGACACACAGATATATACTATATACAGGGGAGATGACACACAGGTATATACTATATATAGAAGGAGATGACATTCAGGTATATACTATATTTAGGGGAGATGACACACAGCAGGTATATACTATATACAAGGGAGATGACATACAGGTATATACTATATACAGGAGATGACATACAGATATATACTATATATAAGGGAGATGACACAGGTATATACTGAGGTAATGAGGTGAAAATGAGAGGTGTGAGGTGAAAATGAAAAGGTGTGAGTGCAAAATGAGAGGAGTGAGGAAAAATAGTGGAGTGATCAGAAAATGACAGATGTGAGGTTGAAATGACAAGTGTTAGGGGGGAATGAGAGGAGTGAGGGAGAAAATGAGAGGTGTGAGGGGGAAAATGAGAGGCGTGATGGGAAAATAAGAGAAGTGAGGTGCTATAACTAACCACAGATATTTACTATGCCCAGGCAACGCCGGGCTCTTCAGCTAGTAATATATATATATATATATATATATATACACACACACACACCGTATATACTCGAGCATAAGCTGACCCGAGTATAAGCCGACCCCCCTAATTTTGCCACAAAAAACTGGGAAAACTTATTGACTCGAGTATAAGCCTAGGGTGGAAATGCAGCAACTACCGGTGAATTTCAAAAATAAAAATAGATACCAATAAAAGTAAAATTAATTGAGACATCAGTAGCTGCGTTCATATATCCCCATATCTGCCCCATACTGTGCTCTGCTGCGTTTATATATCCCCATATCTGCCCCATACTGTGCTCTGCTGCGCTCATATATCCCCATATCTGCCCCATACTGTGCTCTGCTGCGCTCATATATCCCCATATCTGCCCCATACTCTGCTCTGCTGCGTTCATATATCCCCATATCTGCCCCATACTGTGCTCTGCTGCGTTCATATATCCCCATATCTGCCCCATACTGTGCTCTGCTGCGCTCATATATCCCCATATCTGCCCCATACTGTGCTCTGCTGCGTTCATATTGCCCCATATCTGCCCCATACTGTGCTCTGCTGCGTTCATATTGCCCCATATCTGCCCCATACTGTGCTCTGCTGCGTTCATATTGCCCCATATCTGCCCCATACTGTGCTCTGCTGCGTTCATATTGCCCCATATCTGCCCCATACTGTGCTCTGCTGCGTTCATATATCCCCATATCTGCCCCATACTGTGCTCTGCTGCGTTCATATTGCCCCATATCTGCCCCATACTGTGCTCTGCTGCGTTCATATATCCCCATATCTGCCCCATACTGTGCTCTGCTGCGCTCATATATCCCCATATCTGCCCCATACTGTGCTCTGCTGCGCTCATATATCCCCATATCTGCCCCATACTCTGCTCTGCTGCGTTCATATATCCCCATATCTGCCCCATACTGTGCTCTGCTGCGTTCATATATCCCTATATCTGCCCCGTTCATATATCCCTATATCTGCCCCATACTGTGCTGTGCTGCGTTCATATATCCCCATATCTGCCCCATACTGTGCTCTGCTGCGCTCATATATCCCCATATCTGCCCCATACTGTGCTCTGCTGCGTTCATATTGCCCCATATCTGCCCCATACTGTGCTCTGCTGCGTTCATATTGCCCCATATCTGCCCCATACTGTGCTCTGCTGCGTTCATATTGCCCCATATCTGCCCCATACTGTGCTCTGCTGCGTTCATATATCCCCATATCTGCCCTATACTGTGCTCTGCTGCGTTCATATTGCCCCATATCTGCCCCATACTGTGCTCTGCTGCGTTCATATATCCCCATATCTGCCCCATACTGTGCTGTGCTGCGTTCATATATCCCCATATCTGCCCCATACTGTGCTCTGCTGCGTTCATATATCCCCATATCTGCCCCATACTGTGCTCTGCTGCGTTCATATATCCCCATATCTGCCCCATACTGTGCTCTGCTGCGTTCATATATCCCCATATCTGCCCCATACTGTGCTCTGCTGCGTTCATATATCCCCATATCTGCCCCATACTGTGCTCTGCTGCGTTCATATATCCCCATATCTGCCCCATACTGTGCTCTGCTGCGTTCATATTGCCCCATATCTGCCCCATACTGTGCTCTGCTGCGTTCATATTGCCCCATATCTGCCCCATACTGTGCTCTGCTGCATTCATATATCCCCATATCTGCCCCATACTGTGCTCTGCTGCATTCATATATCCCCATATCTGCCCCATACTGTGCTCTGCTGCGTTAATATATCCCCATATCTGCCCCATACTGTGCTCTGCTGCGTTCATATATCCCCATATCTGCCCCATACTGTGCTCTGCTGCGTTCATATTGCCCCATATCTGCCCCATACTGTGCTCTGCTGCGTTCATATATCCCCATATCTGCCCCATACTGTGCTCTGCTGCGTTCATATATCCCCATATCTGCCCCATACTGTGCTCTGCTGCGTTCATATTGCCCCATATCTGCCCCATACTGTGCTCTGCTGCGTTCATATATCCCCATATCTGCCCCATACTGTGCTCTGCTGCGTTCATATATCCCCATATCTGCCCCATACTGTGCTCTGCTGCATTCATATATCCCCATATCTGCCCCATACTGTGCTCTGCTGCATTCATATATCCCCATATCTGCCCCATACTGTGCTCTGCTGCGTTAATATATCCCCATATCTGCCCCATACTGTGCTCTGCTGCGTTCATATATCCCCATATCTGCCCCATACTGTGCTCTGCTGCGTTCATATTGCCCCATATCTGCCCCATACTGTGCTCTGCTGCGTTCATATATCCCCATATCTGCCCCATACTGTGCTCTGCTGCGTTCATATATCCCCATATCTGCCCCATACTGTGCTCTGCTGCATTCATATATCCCCATATCTGCCCCATACTGTGCTCTGCTGCGTTCATATTGCCCCATATCTGCCCCATACTGTGCTCTGCTGCGTTCATATATCCCCATATCTGCCCCATACTGTGCTCTGCTGCGTTCATATATCCCCATATCTGCCCCATACTGTGCTCTGCTGCGTTCATATTGCCCCATATCTGCCCCATACTGTGCTCTGCTGCGTTCATATTGCCCCATAGATGCTCGGTATAAGTCTGTGCCATGGCCGCTGCTGCTGCAATAAAAAAAAAAAAAAAGCCATACTCACCTCGCTGATTGCAGCTCCCGGCGTCCGGTCCCGGCGTCTCTCTGCTCTGACTGATCAGGCAGAGGGCGCCGCGCACACTAGTGCGTCATCGCGCCCTCTGACCTGAACAGTCAGAGCGCAGATAGATGCCGGGAAGATGGATCGGCGCCCGGCGGCTGGAACGTGGACAGATGAATATAACATACTCACCTAGTCCTGGCGATCCTCACGCTGTCCCCGCCCGTCCCACGGTCTTCGGTGCCGCAGCTTCTTTCTCCATCAGCGGTCACCGGCAGCGCTGATTAGAGAAATGAATAGGCGGCTCCACCCCTATGGGAGGTGGAGCCACCTATTCATTTTTCTAATGAGCGGTCCCACGTGACCGCTGATAGAGAAAGAAGCTGCAGCGCCGAAGTCCGTGGGACGGCAGGGACAGCGCGAGGATCGCCAGGACTAGGTAAGTATACCTCAGCGCCCTCACCCGCCGACCCCACCGCTACCGTGACTCGAGCATAAGCCGAGGGGGGCACTTTCAGCCCGAAAATCTCGGCTGATACTCGAGTATATACGGGGTGTATATATATATGTATATGTGTGTGTGTGTGTGTGTGTGTGTGTGTGTGTGTGTGTGTGTGTGTGTGTGTGTGTGTGTGTGTGTGTGTATATATAATGAGAAGAAAAATGATGCAGCACTCACCCTTGCGCTTCTTCCAAGTGTGCTCTTTATTCAGCAAAACATACTATGCATAGTATGAACGGGCATACGCAGTGATCTGTAAGGGAGCGGGAGTGAGGAGAGACCGGACGACGGCCGTTTCGCGCTACGGCGCTTCTACGGGTCCATGCTAAAAACAGGTGATGTCGTTTCCTTTTTAAGGTTTTTTTTTTTTTTTTTTTTTTTTTTGACTCACCTGATTCTATTAATTACAATTGTGCAAGTTAAAAACAATAAGATCTCTTATTACAGAATGAACATTTACAAGTATATTACAAAATGAACATTTACATTACAATATATATATATATTTTTTTTTTTTTTTTTTTTTTTCAAGATTCAAAGAAGCTTTATTGGCAGGACCAAATACACATCAGTTTTGCCAAAGCAAGTGTATAAAGGCAATAGGGATAGGGACTGTGGGGATGTTGGGTAGGAGCTGTAGGGAAGGTGGATGGAGGCTATAGTCCATGGCATAGGGGAGGTGGATGGGGCAGGTCCATTGTGGGGGCTATAGTCCATGGCATAGGGGAGGTGGATGGGGCAGATCCATTGTGGGGGCCATAGTCCATGGCATCATAGTTCTTTCTCGCAGTCTATGACATTCGCTCACATACCGCGCTGCTATCTCCACCGCTCTCTCTTCTTCTCCCAGCAGGATATATGTTTTCTCTTCCTCTTTCATGGTGATGAAGTCTGGGAAGAGATGTGAGAGTCTCCTGAAGTGAGTGTCCCTCACTGCTGAGTATTTGGAGCAGTGTAGCAGGAAGTGGGTTTCGTCCTCTATGGCCTCCTGATCACAGTGTTGGCACAGTCTTTCCTCCCTGGGCTTGTAGCTCTGCTTGTGTCGGCCACATTCGATGGCCAGACTGTGGGCACTGAGTCTATATCGGCTCAGGATCTGGCGGTCTCTGGGGTCCGGGAGTTTCTCTAGATATGGGGCCAGTCTGTAGTCTCTCTGTAGGCTCCGGTACATGGTCAGTTTCTGTGAGCTGATGATATCATTCTTCCAGTCACTGACATACCTCTCCTGGCCTTCGTCTTCCATCTTCCTGATTCCGGCTTTTGTCAGGTTGTTGTGATTGGTGTTCTGGTCCGGTTGGGTTTGGCTGGGCTGTTCCGAGGGTTCTGGTTTTTCTGTTTCACCTACATGTATCAGGGCTTTATGGTGATGGGAGCTTGGATTGCTCCTATGCAGGTGAGCCCGGAATGACAGCGCCCTCTTTAGAACTGTTAGGTGTAGAGGGAATCTGCCCAGCTCGGCCCGACAAGCACTGTTGGAGGTGCTCCGATGGACCTGGAGAAGGTGCTTGCAGAATTCCAGGTGGAATATTTCTGTTGGACTGGAATCCCACTTTGACCAGTCTGGGTAGGTGTGAGGACCCCAGACTTCGCTGCCATACAGGAGGATTGGGGCGATGATGGAGTCGAAGATTTTTAGCCAGACCCTCACTGGTGGCTTCAGATGGTAGAGTTTCCTTCGGATGGCGTAGAAGCTTTTGCAGGCCTTGTCTTTCAGGGTCTCTATGGCTTGTTTGAAGCTCCCTGACCGGTGAATCTCTAGGCCCAGGTAGGTATATTTGTCTGTTCCTGTGAGGTCGCAGTTGTTGAGGGTAAATGATGGGTGTTGGTCTGATCTTCTCTTTCTCCTCTGGAACACCATGGTGTTGGTTTGCTTTAGGTTGACCGGTAGCACCCAGGTGGAGCTGAATTTCTCTAGGATTTTCAGGTTGTCCTGGAGGCCTTTCTCAGTTGGTGACAGCAGCAGCAGGTCATCTGCATACAGCAGGAATTTCACCTGGGCGTCGTGGAGGGTGAGTCCTGGTGCTGAGGAGGATTCCAGGGCGGTAGCCAGCTCGTTGATGTAGATGTTAAAGAGCGTAGGACTTAGGCTGCAGCCTTGTCTGACTCCGCGGCTCTGCTGGAAATAAGCCGTTCTTTTGCCGTTCACACTCACGCTGCAGCGGTTCTCGGTGTAGGAGCTTTTGATGACATCGTAGGTCTTTCCTCCTATTCCACTCTCCAGCAGTTTCAGGAATAAGCCCGGGTGCCACACTGAATCAAAGGCCTTTTTAAAGTCCACAAAGCAGGCGTATATCTTCCCATTCTTTGTATTGTAGACGTGTCTCTGAATGAGGCTGTGCAGAGTATAGATGTGGTCAGTGGTGCGGTGGTTCGGCACGAACCCTGCTTGGCTCTTGCTGAGGACGTTGTGCTCGGTGAGGAAGGTGAGGATCCTCTTGTTCAGGATACTGTTGAACAGTTTTCCCAGGTTGCTGCTGACACATATGCCTCTGTAGTTGGCTGGGTCATACCTGTCCCCACTCTTGTGGATGGGTGTGATGAGGCCTTGGTTCCAGGTACGAGGGAAGTAGCCGGCACTCAGCACAATATTGAAGAGTTTAACCATTGCAGCCTGTATTTCTGGTGGGCTGAACTTCAGCATTTCTGGTAGGATTCCATCCAGGCCACCGGCTTTTCTACATCTTATGGAGGAGAGTCTCTCGGTTACTTCCTGTAGTGTTATAGGTGTATCCACCGGGTTTTGGAAGTTTTTGATTTTTTCCTCCATTGCTTTTAGTTTCGCCATTATGTTTTCCTGTTCTTGGCTTAGTCCTTCCTTTGGAATGTCTTTATAGAGGTCTCTGAAGTATTGGAGCCAGAGGTTGCCATTTTGGATATGGTTGTTGATTTTCTTGTCTTTGGTGCCCATGTGGTTCCATAGTTCCCAGAAGGAGTTGTCTTGGAGGGCGTCTTGGAGTTGATTGAGCTTGGTAGAGATGTAACTCTGCTTCTTCCTCCTGAGGATGGTTTTGTACTGCTTTTGTATGGAGTCATAGGCTTCCCTCAGACCCAGGTGGTTGGGGTCTCTGTGTTTCTTGTTGGAGGCTGTTCTCAGGGTCTTCCGTACAGCTTTACATTCTCTGTCAAACCAGCCATTGACCTGTGTTTCTTTTGGTCTCTTGTAGTCGACTTTTTTAAGGTCGGACAGTCTGGCCATTGCGTAGAATATATTGTTGAGGTCCTTTGCTGCTTGGCTCACTCCCTCTGGGTTTGGCATGTACTCGAGGTTGTAGAAGTGGTGGAGCATCCGCTGTATTTCAGGTCTGCTGGAAGCTTCTTTATATTTTAGTGCCGACATTTTGGACCATTTATAGGATGGAGGCCGGGTGAAGAGGCCGCTCTGCTGTGGCTTCTGAGTGGATGGTTTCTCTGTGGATTTCATGTACAGAAGAAGTTGGCTGTGGTCTGACAGGTGCGTTTGTGGGGTGACTATGAAGGCACTGACATCTGCCAGGTTCAGGTCTGTAATGGCGTAATCAACTACACTCCTCCCTAGATGGGAGTTTAGTGTATACCTTCCTAGGGAGTCACCCTTGCTTCGTCCATTAAGGATATGAAGTCCTAAACTTTTACATACGTTCAGGAGCTTTCTGCCACTTTTGTTGACTGTACTGTCATAGCTGTTTCTCTCAGTGTGTACAGGGTCTTGGCCGTCATTCTCTGCTCCAAGTATGTAGATGTTTCCATCCCTGGTCAGGAAGTCTCTCTCTCTCCCCGTTCTTGCATTGAGGACTTTGCCCAGGGCCTGATAATGGGCGGCTTCTCTTTGTAAGATCTCGAATCAGTCTGGATTGAAGTAGGGGGACTCTGGCGGTGGTATATAGGTGGCACAGAGGTGGACATCAGACTGACAGGTGAGGATGGAGCTGCTGATTCTGATCCATATGTGGCTGTCTCCTTTCTTCACCGGTTTGATGTACTGGTGGAGCTCCTCTTTATACCAGATCGCTACTCCTCCTGAGCCACGGCCCTGTTTGATGTTTTTATTTTTCTGGGCATGGACCAAGAATTCCTTGTATCTAATAGGCACCAGGGATTCGTTTTCGGCTCTGGTCCATGTTTCCAGGAGGATCTGAATGTCTATATTTTTCATACTTTGTATAAAATCAGGGTCCTTTGTTTTAGATTCAAAGGTTGAGGCGTTGAGACCCTGGATATTCCAGCTGCTGATTGTAAGTGAAGACATTCTTCTGTGTGGTTTGTGTGTATATACCTCGTAATGAGTATGGCTGTGTGGGACAAACTGGATTTCTGACAGTTTTATAGAAGTGCTTGGTTCCATCCAGTCACATTATTATTCTGCACAGCTCCTTGAGCAGGTTCTTTATAATATATATATGTGTGTGTGTGTGTGTGTGTGTGTGTGTGTGTGTATATGTGTGTGTGTGTATATATGTGTGTGTGTGTATATGTGTGTGTGTGTATATGTGTGTGTGTGTATATGTGTGTGTGTGTATATGTGTGTGTGTGTATATGTGTGTGTGTGTATGTGTGTGTGTGTATGTGTGTGTGTGTATGTGTGTATGTGTGTGGGTGTGTGTGGTGTGTGTGGATATAGATATATATATATATATATATATATATATATATATATATATATATATATATATATATATATATATATATATATATATATTTATTTTTATTTATTTTTTTTTTCATAAATTATCCTACAAATTAAAAAAATTCTCCATCTCAACAGATCAGGTTTTTGCAAACGTGGTGCACCAAATATATTTCATTTTGTATTTCTTTATACATAGGGAAAAGGAGGTGGTAATGGAGGGGCAGGGTAACTTAAATTTATCTATTTTGCACCATACGTCTGCACTAGACAAAGTCCTATGTCAGGAAGAGGTTAATATTCCAAGAGACATTCCCTTGGGTGGAGTGGACTGGCTCTCTTTAAGGTTGCCATCACACTAGGAGTATTTGGTCAGTATTTTACATCAGTATTTATAAGCCAAAACCAGGAGTGGAACAATTAGAGGAAAAGTATAATAGAAACATATGCACAACTTCTGCATTTATCACCCACTCCTGGTTTTGGCTTACAAATACTGATGTAAAATACTGACCAAATACTGCTAGTGTGATGGCAGCGTAAAAGGAGATCAGGTGTTTATTGAGTTTGACAGCGGCATTTAACTAGATAACAGCCGCGGGTGAATCACGATTCCACCCACGGCTGTTAAAGGCACATGTCAGCTGTTCAAAACAGCTGACATGTGCTGGAAAAGATGTGGGCTCGGGCCCGGAGCGCACATCAAAGTGAGGGAATCTGACATCAGCGTACTATTACACCCGATGTCGGAAAGGGGTTAAGGAGCCAAGGATACAGGTAAGGCCAGATAGGACAGTACTAAGGATGAGGAGTTTGGCTGAATACAACTTTAACCTTCCAGTGTTCTATCCAGAGGAATCATCCTCTATAACAAACCTGTGAAGTTAATTATTAACGTTTGGTAGCAGAAGACGTGACAATTTATTTTTGGAAATCAAACAATGAAATAGCAGATAGACTGTATACACGGTGCCAAGAATGGCGCACACACTAGACAGCAAGCAATCCATTGCAACACACTCTAAAAGGCCTAATAAAACTGAGGATGAAGGAGCAGCAGTGCAAGTTCAGCAAAGTGGCTGCTCCTCAGGGGCGTTACTATCCACCTGCAAACACAGCTCCACATATTGAAGGGTGTAGCGGCTGGGAATGAAGCCAGACAGAGAAAAAAGTGAGGGGACCTATTCCCAAAAATGAAGAGACTAGAGGGGAAAGACCCCCACTGCTCATAATACAACACATCCTAGTTAGAAGCTGTGGAGACACAGCTATGTATCTTAATTACCCAGACCTAGGTTTTAAGCAAACCAAAAAGAATAGGCTGTTATCTGTATGTTGGCTTTTGAATTTAAGCGTTTCTTTATGGCTCGTCAAGAAAACAGACTTGTTTGGGTAAGCCTGTAATATTGACTTGTATTGTGCTCTTATCCTTGATGACTAGCGATGTTTACTGATATGCTAATTAATCATTCTCTAGGCCAGGTAGTTTGCTGATTTTTAAAAACTGAGGAAAAAACTATGCAAATAGATTAAAATCATCAAGTAATGCTTCATGATATCATCTCCATGCTTACCCTTTATGTAAATACTGAATGTAGGACACTTGATAAGGATAAAAATAGGTTACATGCCTCGATATAGACTGACAAAGACAGAGAAAGAGACAGCCAGAGATTCTGCCAAGACATCTTAACATCCAAAAGGACCAGAGATAGGACAGCATCCAAATACATCATGGTTCCATCACAAGGGACACATCTATCATTCTACAGGAAACAACCTAGGGGACCTCAGCCCCAGTTGGAAGAGTACAGATCTGCTCCATTGACCATCGCTCAACTATGGATACGTTTGGAGAAAGCCAGAATTGGGACCCGCTGGTCGCCTGGCTCCATGGAGCTGTTTGGAGAAGCCAGGTTGTGACCCTCGGGTCAACTGGCCTTGTACCTGAATGTACTGTCCTCTTCCTAAGCTTGTTGTTACCTCCTCTCTGTGTGCATGCCACAGGTGGTGTAGCCGACTCTGCTAGCTCGGAAGTATCAGCTGCCATTATCCCAGCAAGTCAGCAGAAGGGTGAGACTAATGTGCAGCATCTTGGGGTATTTTGCTGGTACTGTTCTGTGTGTTATCTGCCTATTTTGTGGTTCAATAAAATAGTGCCACACTGTTTTACCCTCACCCTGTGTTGCCCGAGTAGTGTTATGCCCACATTAAAAGGAGCACAGGCGTTCGGTGGACGATCCCTGGTCCATGCGATTCCGGCTAGCGGAACTGGGGTGCCTGCCAACCCCCCCCCCACCCCCGTGTCTCCACAGAAGCCATAAGATTAGATGGTTGAAATACCCTTAAATAGACATTTTACATTAAGAATTCACCCTTTAAAGAGGACCTGTTACCAGGTCAAAAGTGGCCAGTATTTGCTTTATTTTATTCCGATTTTTTTTTCCTTTCTTAAAATCTGCCACATGGCTCCAGAAGTATGGGCCTTCTTAATTAGGGATCATTTTTATGGGTTCCAAGGGGGAGAAGCTGAAGGGATCCTCAGGGGAGTGTCTTTAGGCTTCTCTGCATAATTACTGTACGAACAACGCTACCTTGGAAAAGACCATAAAAATGAGCACTGAATATCTGCATCTCTGAAACTGCATGGTAAATTGGAAAGAAAAAGAAAAATTACTAAGGGGTGCAATGGGAGTGTTGTAAGACTAAACTATTGAAACAGTTCCTTCTCTGCTACCAAAAGAAAAGAACCAAAAGTCTAGTGCCTAACTCTCATAAGGAAGCTTCACATTACCCAAGAATTGAGAAAAGTCTACAATGTAAGAAGGATTGCATATGCGAGTTTGCAAAACTGTACATTTTTCAGCCAGAAAAAAAAAAAGAAGTTTTTTTTTTACATGAACAATTTAATAAATAGTAAAAGGGCAAATACAGTTGTCTAGGTTAATAACTAATGCATCTGTTAAAAAAAACGCACATCTGGATGAGATCCCACATGTGATCCTATTTTGGCTACTTCATGAGCGGGCGGCCAGCCCCCCGCCAGGCGAGACGGGCGGCCAGCCCCCCGCCAGGCGAGACGGGCGGCCAGCCCCCCGCCAGGCGAGACGGGCGGCCAGCCCCCCGCCAGGCGAGACGGGCGGCCAGCCCCCCGCCAGGCGAGACGGGCGGCCAGCCCCCCGCCAGGCGAGACGGGCGGCCAGCCCCCCGCCAGGCGAGACGGGCGGCCAGCCCCCCGCCAGGCGAGACGGGCGGCCAGCCCCCCGCCAGGCGAGACGGGCGGCCAGCCCCCCGCCAGGCGAGACGGGCGGCCAGCCCCCCGCCAGGGGAGACGGGCGGCCAGCCAGGGGGAAATGAACCAACATTTAGACCAATAAATATAGGCTGTGCAAACTTAACACTCACCTGAATTCCTTAGTGCTTCCCGGTCCTGGAGATGCAGACAAACTGCGCGATTTTGTCCTTCCACGAATGGGTTTCCCACAGCTGATCTCGTCCTCAAAATCACAGGCTGCAAAAAAAGGGGCTTCTTCTGCATTCACACTCTTCTCTTTGCCGCACACCTTGTTATGGGATCGCTCCATAGTGCAAATGGGAATGACTCACACACAAAGAATGAAAACACCTAAAAAACAAAACAAAAAACAGAAAGAAGTCAGATTAATTATCTGCATCAATTAATCATTGTGGTGGCCTGTGCTGAGTGACACCTGAGACATGAAATCACTATACACATCCCCACCCAGCATGACAGCGAGAGCCAGAGAGCTGCTACCTGTCAGTGCCAGCTGCCTAATAATCCCTGCATTACATCGAGCTCCGAGGACGGGAGGAAACTCCACCCGGCTTCCTCTCCGTCCGTGTAGGTTAGTACAAGACACGAAAGGTCCGCGCATTACACAAACAGGATAAAGCCTTTCCAAAGAGAACACCGCTTGTTACACTCCGGTACATCATGGTGCAAATTTACAGGGGAGACATCCTGCAACCTGAGGTTTTTTTTGTTAACTGATACAATTTGGGGATACATAAAACACTTTTCGCTTTTTAGGAAGGGTGCAAGAACTGATAAAAGGCAATTTGATTTTTTTTTTTTCTCTTTATGGCATTCAGTTGGGGTTGAATTCTATATTTTGACAGACCGAACTATTGCAAACATGACAATATCAAATACCCTTTTTTTTTTTAATAATAGGTAAAAGAGGAGATCGTTATAACCATCTTCAATAAAGGTTATTTTCTCTTCATTTTTTTATTCTCCGTAACGTACTTGAACATGTCGTATACAGGTACATAAGTAAAAAAAAAAATAAATCAAGATCTCCTATGAAGGCCATAAATGGTGGAGGTGGATTTAGGCAAACCGACATAACCCATCAGCCTCTTACGGTCAGGATGATGCCGCAGATGTTGAACGAGGCGTTTAAGTGGTTAAACGGCAGCAATATAAGCTAGCTCTGGTTGCTGCTGTTAGAGGCAGGCGCCGCCTGTATATCTCCTGAGCAATCGGGGAACAGAGGACAGCAGAGAACCCGAGGATCGTTGGTGCAGGGTGGTAACCCCTACACTTGACATCAGCCTTTGTCACCAGTTTTCCACTCTGTGTGCGGTGCTGGTTATAGAGATGCCACAGCCAGTTTCTCTGGGTAGTGCAGATGTTACCCTACCAGAGAGACCAGTGTGGCTGGGACCTGTGGTGCCATCAAGACTAACAGAATAGGCTCTTTGCACTGTCCAGCAGTTCGGCAGATGGCCAATAGGGCAGCACCACACCCCGTTTAAACTCCCTGCTGTCTACCAGATATTGTACTCGGTTTACCTCCGACATCTCTGGGGCTATTCCTACCAATATCCTGACCCAGACCTGGTCTTATACAGTATCCCTTCCATCTGATCTCATTTTTATCTGACCCAAGATATTCCACAGACTACGGTTTTGTCACACGATTCTGTCAGTTTTATCCTTCGTTCCTCTGGCCAGCAGCCACTCCGTAGATGCAACCCAGGATGCCCCATACTTCGTATAGATCACTGTATAGAGGATTAAAGGGAAATTATCATGTTGTAAAAGTTTTTTGTATATTATATATAATTGTATGTAATCGCGCTGGAGGTGCCGCTAAATCTAATATGCAAAAAGCTTGCTGTATAAAAAAGTATTCACACTGTGCTCAATTAGTTACCTTATTGGCATTTGGCGTCTGTTTCTCATCTGCCTGTAGTTGCCCGGTTTCCAGTTCTACTGTTCTTTCCAAATATATATAAAGCACTAATATTCTCAAAAATATATATATGCGAGGAAGTGGGTAATGAAACTGTCCCGGCCGGTGACAGTTACCCGTTACCTCACATGCGGTGTGTTCTGGATCTTCAGCAATGAAGCCGCACTTCAATAAGTAGATTGCCGGCGAGGTGCAGGACCTCGCGTGACGTCACATACACGTGGTATTCCACGTGATCGGCTGACGGAATGCACCTAGGACCAAAAAGTCTCTCCAACGCGTTTCGAAGTCAGCAGACTTCTTCCTCAGTCTGCGCACTGCAGTACTTTGCTCTGCCCTCAACAGGGCAGACAAAGTACGCCTGCCCCGGAGCCGTGGCTGAAGATCAGAAGAGGACGTCATGGAATGAAGATGGGAGGCCCTGCAGCGGACCAGAGACGCCCATCCGACCTGACCAGCAGCGGGACCGCCCCTGGGTGAGTATAATCTAACGTCTTTTTCTCCTCTTTCAGGTAACATCGGGGGCTTATCTACAGCATTACAGAATGCTGCAGATAAGCCCCTGATGCCGGTGGGCTTACCTCACCTGCGATTTTCGGGGTGACAGGTTCCCTTTAACATGTGCCACCCTGTTTTTAAAGGGACCAAAAGTAATTGGACAATTGACTCCAAGGCTATTTCATGGACAGGTGTGGGCAATCCCTTCGTTATGTCATTCTCAATTAAGCAGATAAAAGGCCTGGAGCTGATTTGAGGTGTGGTGCTTGTATTTGGAAGGTTTTGCTGTGAAGTAAACATGAGATCAAAAGATCTCTCCATGCAGGTAAAACAAGCCATCCTTAAGCTGCGAAAACAGAAAAAACCCATCCGAGAAATTGCTACAATATTAGGAGTGGCAAAATCTACAGTTTGATACATCCTGAGAAAGAAAGAAAGCACTGGTGAACTCATCAATGCAAAGACCTGGGCCCCCACGGAAGACAACAGTGGTGGATGATCGCAGAATAATCTCCATGGTGAAGAGAAATCCCTTCACAACAGCCGACCAAGTGAACAACACTCTCCAGGAGGTCGGCGTATCAATATCCAAATCTACCATAAAGAGAAGACTGCATGAAAGTAACTACAGAGGGGTCACTGCACGGTGCAGCCACTCATAAGCATCAAGAATAAAAAGATAAAAAACATCTAAAAAAGCCGCACAGTTCTGGAAGAACATTCTCTGGACAGATGAAACCAAGATCAACCTCTACCAGAATGATGGAAAGAGAACAGTATGGCGAAGGCGTGGTACAGCTCATGATCCAAAGCATACCACATCATCTGTAAAACACGGCGGAGGCAGTGTGATGGCTTGGGCATGCATGGCTGCCAGTGGCACTGGGTCACTAGTGTTTATTGATGATGTGACACAGGACAGAAGCAGCCAAATGAATTCTGAGGTCTTCAGAGCCGCCATACTGTGTGCTCAGATCCAGCCAAATGCAGCAAAACTGATTGGTCGCCGTTTCATACTACAGATGGACAATGACCCAAAATATAAAGCCAAAGCAACCCAGGAGTTTATTAAAGTAAAGAAGTGGAATATTCTTGAATGGCCAAGTCAGTCACCTGATCTCAACCCAATTGAGCAGCATTTCACTTGTTAAAGACTAAACTTCAGACAGAAAGGCCACAAACAAACAGCAACTGAAAACCACCACAGTGAAGGCCTGGCCGAGCATCAAAAAGGAGGAAACACAGCGTCTGGTGATGTCCATGAGTTCAACACTTCAGGCAGTCATTGCCAACAAAGGGTTTTCAACCAAGTACTAAAAATGAACATTTTATTTAAAATTATTTAATCTGTCCAATTACTTTTGGTCCCTTTAAAAACAGGGTGGCACATGTTAGGGAGCTGAAATTCCTAAACCCTTCATCCAATTTTAATGTAGATACCCTCAAATGAAAGCTGAAAGTCTGAACTTCAACTGCACCTGAATTGTTTTGTTTAAAATTCATTGTGGTAATGTCTATAACCAAAATTAGAAAAATGTGGTCTCTGTCGAAATATATATGGACTTAACTGTAAAAGTTGCATTTAGATGGGCTGAGAATTCACACTTATTCGCCATATGTGAAAATATCGAAGATCACTCGACGAACCAGCAAAATTGATCATATACGATGGTAAAGAGCCCCCGTACACATAGACTAAAGTCAGTCAATGGTCTATTATGTATGGAGGAGTCAGTTGAGTGACGGTCGAGAGTGATGTTGATCAATCAGGTCCGATTTTGCACTGCCGATCGTATTGTTCCCCCCCGAAATGAGCTGCTGGCGCACGTGTCAGTCGGCAGCTTTCTCGGAGAGCACAGGAGCGCTCGGCTTGGCGAGTGATCCTTTGTACTGTAGAGTCGGCCGAGATGGCTCTAGGTCAAATGATCGGCAGTTTTCGGCCGGCCGCCATCTATTGTATGTGGTCTGCCTTAGACTGTTCCCTTTAAGCCCTGAGAACACCAGGTCTTTTCTCACCATGATTGCATCTCATTCATTGACGAGGCCGGAGCCATATGAAGGATAGGCACCTTGCACCTACTTATCCGCTTCACCGAGCAGTAATAACTACATTCGCAGTTCTATGCTTGGCGCTATGGTGGAATGAGTTTATGATTTTGCAAGCAATTTGGACGCTTCTGAACATGGCTAATAAAAATCACTGTGTTAAACAATTGTTTGTGGGAAAATGAATACGATAAGTCCTATATAAAAGGAATCCTTTGTATCTAATAGACGAAAGCAGGAGAAAAAAAAAGACATTTAAAAAAAAAAAAATCAGACAATATGGTGGATCGCTGCAAAACTGCGAGATGCAGATAAAAAGGGCCAAAATGGTGATGGGATGGATAAAGAAAAGATGACAAGTGCGGGATTACATTGTTTCCTAACTTTTCTCGCAAAGAAGAAATTACAGCCACTTCCCCATAATCATCTTGCCAAACCTTGGTACACAATGGCCACAAGGCGCACTTCCACATAGCAGGGTACAATTCCCACCAGATAATAGGAAGTGCGTGGATGTTTTATCATTACAGAGCTACTTCTGGATGTCTCAATTATTTGGTCACAATTATTAGTTTCTGATCTTCAGACAAACAGGAACAAAAAGACAAAAGCACCTGTGTAATCCTATAATAAAATATGGGGAATATTACTAGTTACCGTATTTCTATTACTTCTGGAAAAAGGGTGCCCAATAAAAGATAAAAAAAAAGGGCCTGCCAGGGAGCAAGTGTTTTCATGCTTATCTTTATTTTTTAATTAATACCCTAAAAGACTTGACATTTGCCATTAATATATAGGTTTTTTTTTTTCCTGGTTTAAAATGCTGCTGTTCCCCGGAATCCGGTGATGTTTTTATTTTGCTCCTGCTCCTCTCCATTCCTGAGATATGCCCCTTTTTCCCGGTATATAAATCTAGTGGTTTTTTTTTAGCCAATGGGTGGTCATGAACTGTTCCACAGGGGCGTCTTCTTGAGGACCACACCCAGATGGCCAACAAGGCAAGAAGGACATACAGTGAAAAAGGGGCCATATCTCATGTATGGAGAGACGCAGGAAAAAAAAAAATCGCCGGATTCAGGAAAACAGTGGCATTTAGACTCATTTACAAACTTACATTGTCATGGCAAGTGACCTGTGTCAAGCCCTCTAAATGTTACATAATTTTGTTATATAGCCAAGTCCACTCTCTCGGCTATGCGGGCCATATAAAATGTTCCCCTCGACCGGACCTTTCCCATGTATTTCTTATCATAAGTGATGCCACATACATGGGCAGACAGAGCAGTTCATAGCCCACGCCTGCCCAAGTACATGGCGTCACTTATGGCAACTGGTACGCTGGGGGAGGACTAAAAAGACAAAATATCAGCCTAATTGCCAGAATAGAGGTCTGAGCGTTATATGACCCACAGGAAGAACAGCGGCTCCATGAGGCTATAACTGATTAGATATACTTAACTGCTATATAATTTAGTAATATAAGATAAAAACAAGTATGAAAAACTATGCAAACCAAATAGCCCAATCCAGCCAGCACTCGGTTCCAATCGTTAGAATGAAGAATTGATAAAATGGTAAAAGGTTAATATTCAAAGAGAATTTTACAGGTGAGAAGCCTTTGCCCCTGGGGATGACATAAGTTTAATGTTTGACTAGTTGATCTGCAACCAAAAGTTATGAGGCAAATGAGTTCAAAAGAGCTCAACTATGTACATAAAAAAAGGTTCAGATTGAAAAATGTAAGTGAGATGAGCATGAGGGTGGAACTTTAGATGTCTCTAGCAGCTTCCTCGCCGCTCGAAGTTCAAGTCCTTAATTAAGAGCTTGCAAAGAACCATGCGAGTGCTTGGTGGCTTGAGCACAGCCGTGGCACCACTCCGGGATCAAGCAAGGTCACGTCACAGCTCCGCGATCAAGCAGCGTATTATTGACTTAGAACTTGGAACGACCATTCCACTTTCTTTCATCTCTTCTCAAAGCATCTCGATTTGTACCTAGCCATTCCACTTAACTGGTCATCGGTGGACGTCTCAGCTACTGGACTTCAGTGATGGCACAAATTTACCAACCTATGAATAGATCAAAAATATTCTTTGTTCATAGGACAACCCCTTAAGCTTGCTGTATTACGTTCCATCAAAATCAGAGTCTAAGTAGCCCCTAGCGGACCCCTTTTTGAGCTTTCACACGCACCAATATGCTGCCGTAGCGTAATGAGCTGGTGAAGACCCTCAGCTAATGTGGCACATACAGACCTCTATATTGGCACAATATGATAGATTATAAACAGGTCTACACTCATTGCCTCCAAAAAGGTGCCTGCAAGAGACCGTTGGCAAATACAGAAAAACAATTTATTGCCCTCTAGTTAAAGAATAACTCAGGGAACTTCCATAGAGGAGGAAGAATACGGTCCCTTGATAGATTTTATGGTGTCAGCATGCCATGGCGACCTGCTGCACCTCCTCCTCACGCAGGTTTGTGGATACACCTAGTGAAGACAAGACATATCTGATGTACGACTAGGGGTAAACGAAGATGAATCATTTCTAATGATGTAGAAACCAGGAAATAATTGCAACAACAACAAAAAATCCCATGTTTGATTTGGAATGAGGAAGAGAGTCATAGCAGGGTTGTCAAGTAGCAGGTAAGTGGTTTTTTTTTTCCAGCACATCCCAAAGAGGCTTGATCAGATTGAAATCTGGAGGTCAAGTCAACAACATGGCCTTCAGCAAACCATGACTGAACGATCTTTGCCAAAATTATCCTGCTGAAAGTGGTACTGCCATTAGGGAACACCACTGCCATTAAGGAGTATTCTGGGTCCATTTTGTGTTTAGGTAGATGGTACGGGTCATAGCCACATGAATGCCAGTAGCCACGGTTTCCTTGGAGAATATTGCCCAGAGCATCGTTCTGCCACTGCTGGTTTGTCTTCGTCCCCAAGTGCAGTCTCTTACTCATGGAAACAAAGAACACAGACTCAGCCATCCACATGGAAGAAAAGAAAATTTGATTTATCAGACCAAGCCTCCTTTTTCCATTACTCCAAGGTCCAGTTGCTGATGCTAAACCACTGTAGGAGATGTAAAGCCAGCCGTAAAACTTTGTTGAACCACAAAACAGACAACAACACATAGAACAGTCACAGAAATTACCCAAAATTAGAGTCTCGCCCTTCCACTGACTTGCCGGGATAAGAGCAGCTGCAACTTCAGGGCTTCCAGGGC
Organism: Ranitomeya imitator; assembly: GCF_032444005.1. Lineage (NCBI taxonomy): Eukaryota > Metazoa > Chordata > Amphibia > Anura > Dendrobatidae > Ranitomeya > Ranitomeya imitator. The sequence goes on along the minus strand of NC_091291.1, from coordinate 116,179,728 downwards.
CGGCTGCCTCCACCTATGACAACCACAGTCAGGAGGTAACGACAAGCAGCCAGTCCACAGAGGAACATGGCCAGGTGACCAGATGGTCACAACCTGGCTTCTCCAAACATCTCTCTAGAGCCAGGTGAACGGTGGGTCCTATTCCAGGCTTCCCCAAATGTATCCGCGAGGCTCAAGTGACTGGTTTACCCAAACATATCCATGGGTTCATTGATTGTCAATGGAGCAGATCTGTACTCTTCCAGCCGGGGCCGTGGTCCCCCAAGCTGGCATCCTGGAGAATGTCAAATATGTGTCCCTCATGATGGAGGCATGTCCTGGCTGCTGTCCTGTAGAGTGTTCCTGGCAGTGGTTTTGTAAAGTCTCTGATTTTATCAGAAGGATAGAAAATCCCTTTGTATACTTACTTCTGTGGTTCAGGTCATCATTCACAGGTCAGGTGGAAGGTGGGATGAGTTGAACGCTTACTGTGAGTATTTAATCAACCTGCAAAGTTCGTACCTCTGTTTTGCAGGTGAACAAATTAGCTGGCCTAGACAATGTATAATCAACATATTAACCCTGCGCATGTCATGTCCCTCTCTTTGATGTGGGCACTGAGCCCACATCTTTCCCAGGACATGTCAGCTGTTTTGGACAGCCACGGGTAGAATCGTGATCCACCAGCGGCTGTTAACCCGTTAAATGTCGCTTTCAATTTCTGACAGCGGCATTTAATGAGATCTTGCCGGAAGCGTGTAACTAATCCCGCCCATCGGTCCCCATGTCACATGACCGAGGATGGCCGATGGGTTGGCATGACAATCTGAGGTAAGCAGGACACCCCTGTGGTTGTTATTGCCGGATTGCTATGAGCTTCGCCCAGCAGATCCCTCCTTTGCAATTGGAGAGTTAACAATTGCAAAAGAAATGTAAACGTAAATAGAAGTAAATATATTGTGCATTATTGGTGGATATAAAGCTGGTATAATTGTACTTTCTTTAACCCCTTCATGACCCAGCCTATTTTGACCTTAATGACCTGGCCATTTTTTGCAATTCTGACCAGTGTCCCTTTATGAGGTAATAACTCAGGAACGCTTCAACGGATCCTAGCGGTTCTGAGATTGTTTTTTTGTGACATATTGGGCTTCATGTTAGTGGTAAATTTAGGTCAATAAATTCTGCGTTTATTTGTGATAAAAACGGAAATTTGGCGAAAATTTTTAAAATTTCACAATTTTCACATTTTGAATTTTTATTCTGTCAAACCAGAGAGTTATGTGACACAAAATAGTTAATAAATAACATTTCCCACATGTCTACTTTACATCAGCACAATTTTGGAAACAAAATTTTATTTTGCAAGGAAGTTATAAGGGTTAAAATTTGACCAGCGATTTCATTTTTACAACGAAATTTACAAAACCATTTTGTTTTTAGGGACCACCTCACATTTGAAGTCAGTTTGAGGGGTCTATATGGCTGAAAATACCCAAAAGTGACACCATTCTAAAAACTGCACCCCTCAAGGTGCACAAAACCACATTCAAGAAGTTTATTAACCCTTCAGGTGCTTCACAGCAGCAGAAGCAACATGGAAGGAAAAAAATAGGTATTAAGCTTACCGTTAATTATGTTTCCAGGAGTCCATCCTGACAGCACCCTGGAGGACGTCCTCCTCCCCTTGCTGGGACAGGAAACACACGAGTTTAAAAGGCCAAGTCCCACCCACAGTCCTCAGTGTTGTAACAAGAACCGCCTCAAGGAAATGCAGAAAAAATCTTTGTTTAATGGTAGCAAACATATCACATTATAACCAGGAACATATTACATCATATGCTAGGAATAGGTTACAAACATGCTAGAATACCATGCATCATATAATAATACAGGGAGGGAACTACCCGTGCTGTCAGGATGGACTCCTGGAAACATAATTAACGGTAAGCTTAATACCTATTTTCCAGGACGTCATCCTGACAGCACCCTGGAGAGTACCAAAGCACCTCCTCAGGGTGGGATAACCGCTTGGAGAACCTTTCTCCCGAATGCAGTATGCTGACCAGACAAAACATCAAGTTTATAGTGTTTGCAAAAGGTATTGGCACTAGCCCATGTCGCGGCCTTACAAATCTGTTCTAGAGAGGCACCTGCCCTCTCTGCCCAAGAAGTAGCTATCCCTCTAGTCGAATGTACATGGAGACCCTCCGGAGGAGAGAGCCCTTCAGATTGATAGGCCTCAGAGATCACAGACGTGATCCACCGAGCAATAGAGGCCTTAGAGGCCTTTTTACCCCTATTTTTGCCCCCATACAAAATGAATAGGTTTGGGTCGATGCGCCAAGTGTTGGTGGCTGCCAGGTAGTCAAGAACTGCCTGCCTGACAACCAGAGAATGAAGGACTTTTTCTTTAGCATTAGCAGGGTTATTGCAGAAAGATGGTAACACAATCTCTTGATTTCTATTTTTAGATGTTCCTACTTTTGGAATAAAGGAGGGGTCGAGTTTAAGAATTATACAATCCTCTCTAATTTGAAGGTATGGGTCCCTAGTACACAGGGCCTGAATTTCCCCCAGTCTTTTAGCCGTAGTCACTGCTACAAGAAACGCCGTTTTACGTGTAAGAATGGAAATGGGCATATTATCCACTGACGCATAGAGGTCTTTGCAGAGAAATCTGAGGACCAAGTTAAGGTCCCAAGAAGGAGACATATGTCTGATAGTGGGGCGCAACCTCTGGGTAGCTCTGATGAATCTAACTATCCACGGGTGTGACGCTAGGGGATAGTCGAGGAAAGAACCAAGTGCCGAGATCTGCACCTTCAATGTGCTTGGTTTAAGACCTTTGTCAAACCCAGCCTGCAAGAAATCTAAAATTCTGGGTAAGTCGGGAGTGCCTGCCGTAACCTCAGACCTGCCACCCTCCAGACAGAACCGTCTCCAAATTTTCAAGTAAATTGCTGACGTAACAGGCTTCCTACTAGACTTCATAGTAGATATTACTTGGCTTGATAGACCCTTGGCCTTCAAGATGGACCCTTCAGGATCCATGCCGAGAGATGGAGCTTCTCTGGGTTTGGGTGGAATACCGGACCCTGGTGGATTATATCCGCTCTGAGAGGGAGCTCTACTGGATTCTCGATTGCTAGCTCTAGTAGAAGGGAAAACCAACTCCTTCTTGGCCAGTATGGAACGATCAATATGACGAGAGCTCGATCCTCCTTGATCTTTCTGAGAACAGCCGGAACCAACGCCAGAGGGGGAAATGCATACGAGAGAGGTTCCGTCCAATCCTGGCTCAGAGCATCTATTCCTTCTGGAAGATCCCGCGGGTTCAGAGAGAAGAATTTTGAGACCTTCGAATTTCTCCTGCTTGCGAATAGGTCTATACAGGGGGTTCCCCAGCGAAGACATAAGTCCTGGAAGACGTCCTGGTTGAGTTCCCACTCTGTTGCAGACACCTCCCTTCTGCTGAGATAGTCCGCTATAACGTTCTGGGAGCCTTCTAGGTGAACCGCTGAAATAGAAAGGACCGATCTTTCTGCCCAACGAAATATCTTCTCTGTCAGTTCCTGAAGCGCATGGTGTTTCGCACCTCCTTGATGTTTCAGAAAAGAGACTGTTGTCACATTGTCGGACATTATCCTGACATGACGATTTTCCAGGATGTGTCGGTTCCTTCTCAAAGCTTCCCAGACCGCGTATAGTTCTTTGAAGTTGGAGGAGCTGTGGATGACGTCTTCCGGCCATCTCCCCTGAAGGATCCTGTCTTCTAGGTGAGCTCCCCAGCCCCAAGCGCTGGCATCTGTAGTAACTACTACGTATGGATCTGCGGACCATAATACTCCTTTTCTTAATTTCTCTGGCTTTGTCCACCAGAGGAGAGACCTTCTTACACAATGTGATAGGTGTAAAGTACTGTCCAGAGAAGACAGACTCCTGTCCCATCTGGAAAGAATCAATTTCTGTAGTGGTCTTGAATGGAACTGAGCCCATCTCACACACGGAATACAGGCCGTCATCAGGCCGAGGACTCGCATGGCCGTCCTTGTCGTCACCCTGTGCTCCAGCAGGAGCCAAACCTGAGACTGCACTGCAATCAGCTTGGACTCGGGTAAGAGGGATATTCTGTTCCTTGAATCCAGACGTACTCCCAGAAACGTCTTCATGCACTCTGGAGTCAAATCGGATTTCCGCCAATTTATGACCCAACCAAGTTCTTCCATCACTGAAATAGTTCGGTTCCTGTGGTCTGATAGAATTTCTGGCGTACTTGCCACCAGGAGAAAGTCGTCGAGATAAGGGATTATTCTGATCCCTTGATTTCTTAGGAAAGCGACAATCTCCGACACCAGTTTTGTGAAGATACGAGGTGCTGAGGCAAGACCAAATGGAAGGCACTGAAACTGGAAGTGACAGGTCCCGGACGGCAGGACTACCGCAAACCTCAGAAGCCTCTGAGAAGAAGGGTGGACGGGAACCTGATAATAGGCACTCTTTAGATCTAGAGTGCACATCACAGCATTCTGATCTATTAGGAGTATTGCCGAACGGATGGATTCCATACGAAACCTCTTGTACCTGACCCAGGCATTTAGAGGTTTCAGATTTATTATAGTGCGAGATTCGCCGGACGGTTTCATTATGGAAAAAAGGGAGGAGTAATGACCCAAGCCTATTTCCGGAGATGGTACCGGAACTATGACCTCTGAGGAGAGCATTTCCATCAGGTCTGTCAACATGGGAGAGTCTCGCGGTACTACCGTAGGACTGATGAATCTGTCTGGTGGGGGGGAGTAGAGCTCTATACTGTAACCTTCTGAGATGGTCCGAAGGACCCACTGATTTTGAGTGATCCGAGCCCAATTGTGCGAAAATTGGCGGAGTCGACCCCCTATGAGACTGGCGTCATTGCGATTTAGATTTTGAGGAAGGGCTGAAGAAGAAACCTCTGTTTCTATTGCCCTGGCTACGGGAGCCCCTATAAGATCCTCTACTGGATCTGCCTCCTCGAAACTCAGACTGCCTTCTGAAGGGGAATCCTCTCCGAAAGGACTGTGGCTTCTTAGATTTCTCCTCTGGAAACCCCTTCTTTTTGTCGGAGGCTGACTCCAAAATGGTATCCAGGGAGGGTCCAAAAACCCTTTCACCTGAGAAGGGAATTGAACAAAGTTTAGATTTGGAAGCATTATCCCCCGACCAGGACCTTAGCCAGACCGCCCTCCTAGCCGCGTTAGATAAGGAACTGCATCTGGCCGAAAACCTGACTGACTCAGCAGTCATATCAGACAGATAAGCCGTGGCAGATTTCATCATAGGGAGGGAATTTATGATTTCAGATCTCGGGGTCTTATTGGATAGGTGTTCCTCCAATTGACCCATCCATAGATACATAGACCGAGCCACCGAAGTAGCCGCTATATTTGTTTTTATTAGAGCCGCAGAAGATTCCCAGGCTCTTTTTAACAATATGTCGGCATTCCTATCCATAGAATCACGCAAGTTTGATGAGTCCTCAAAAGATATTGCCGTTTTCTTGGCCACCTTTGCCACAGGAACGTCAATTTTGGGAACTTCGTCCCATAGTTATGTCCTCCGGCTCATAAGGTAGACGAGCCTTAAAGTCCTTGGATAACACCAGCCGGCGTTCTGCCTCTTTCCATTCTTCCAGAATCATGGCCTTAATGTGCTCGCTAACCGGAAATACTGTCTGCTGACGTGACATAAGTCCACCAAACATCAAGTCCTGCCTGGTTTGTGGTTTAGATGTCTCCTCTATTTGCATAGTGCATCGCACCGCCTGCACCAGATCATTTGTGTCTTCTGCCTGGAAGAGGTATTTTCTTTGGTAATCCTGGCTTCCTGACGGAAGCTCTCCCTCTTCCTCTGAGACGAAGTCCTCTGAGTTAGACTTGTCCTCAGAAGTAACCTCCTGTTCTCTTAAGTCCTGCTCCCGTCTGGCCCGCTTACGGGTGGGGATAGGACTGGATTTCTGCACCATGGTAGACAAAGAAGCTTGTACTTCTTCACGTATAAGGGATCTCATCTCAGCCAGCAATGTGGGTTGTTCGTCCCTTACGACCTTAGCTGTGCAGTCCCCACATAAAGATTTCCCATGGGAGTCCGGGAGCTTCATATTACAAAGGGGACATCTAACAGATTTCCCAGATGCCTTGCCGGATTTCTTAATCTGAACAGGAGGACCCGCGGGGTTTCCCTTATCCTTAAATGACATAAGAAGGGATAAGCACTGGGGTGAGCCTGCTTCTGCATATAGATAGGGGAACTTGCGCCATGCGCACTTACCCCCTCCTCGGTTGGAGTACTTGCTTCCATGATGAGGGTAGCAGGTCCCCGCAGCTCTCAGCGCCAGATCAGGAGCGCTTCTGCCGCTGTGCGATTCACTGCACGCTTTCCCCCGCGCATACAGCGTTACCGGAAGTAGCGGTAACAAAATGCCGACGGACCGGAAGTGACGCGTTCTGACGACTTCCTGCCGGGAGACGCCGTTCTGGATACCACGCTGCCCAGGATGGCCGCGCACCGCGTGGATAGCGTCCGCAGCCGAGAGCCTCCCACCGGGAGGAGCGGCTGCCACCAGGAGCTTCGTCCACTCCTGGTCTTTGGAGCAGAGGGACCCCCCACCGGAGGGTTTCTGCCCTGAGCCTCTTGACAGGGGGAAGGGTATTGGCAAGCCGCACGATCCCCCTGAGCTCCGGTAAGTCCTGCGCAGCTTCTCACTCGTGCGTCCCTTCCTTGCAGGGACAGGAAAAACACTGAGGACTGTGGGTGGGACTTGGCCTTTTAAACTCGTGTGTTTCCTGTCCCAGCAAGGGGAGGAGGACGTCCTCCAGGGTGCTGTCAGGATGACGTCCTGGAAATGAACATTTAACTTATTAGTCACAAAAATGATCTTATAGCAACAATTTTTTTATTTTCCCAATGGTAAAAGGAGAAACTGAACCACGAAAGTTGTTGTCCAATTTGTCCTGAGTACGCTGATACCTCATATGTGGGGGTAAACCACTGTTTGGGCGCACGGCAGGGCTTGGAAGGGAAGGAGCGCCATTTGACTTTTTGAATCAAAAATTGGCTCCACTCTTTAGCGGACACCATGTCACGTTTGGAGAGCCCCCGTGTGCCTAAAAATTGGAGCTCCCCCACAAGTGACCCCATTTTGGAAACTAGATGCCCCAAGGAACTTAACTAGATGCATAGTGAGCACTTCAAACCCTCAGGTGCTTCACAAATTGATCTGTAAAAATGAAAAAGTACTTTTTTTTTTTTTTTCTTCACAAAAAAATTATTTTAGCCTCAATTTTTTCATTTTCACATGGGCAACAGTATAAAATGGATCCTAAAATTTGTTGGGCAATTTCTCCTGAGTACACCGATACCTCACATGTGGGGGTAAACCACTGTTTGGGCACATGTTAAGGCTCGGAAGGGAAGGAGAGCCATTTGACTTGTTGAATGAAAAATTATCTCCATCGTTAGCGGACATCATGTCACGTTTGGAGAGCCCCTGTGTGCCTAAACATTAGAGCTCCCCCACAAGTGACCGCATTTTGGAAACTGGACCCCCCAAGGAACTTATCTAGATGCCTAGTGAGCACTTTAAACCTCCAGGTGCTTCACAGAAGTTTATAACGCAGAGCCATGAAAATAAAAAATAATTTTTCTTTCCTCAAAAATTATTTTTTTAGCCTGGAATTTCCTATTTTGCCAAGGGTAATAGGAGAAATTGGACCCCAAATGTTGTTGTCCAGTATGTCCTGAGTACGCTGTTACCCCATATGTGGGGGTAAACCACTGTTTTGGCGCACGGCAGGGCTCGGAAGGGAAGGCACGCCATTTGGCTTTTTAAATGGAAAATTAGCTCCAATCATTAGCGGACACCATGTCACGTTTGGAGAGCCCCTGTATGCCTAAACATTGGAGATCCCCCACACATGACCCCATTTTGGAAACTAGACCCCCAAAGGAACTAATCTAGATGTGTGGTGAGCACTTTGAACCCCCAAGTGCTTCACAGAAGTTTATAACGCAGAACCATGAAAATAAAAAAAAAAAATTCTTTTCTCAAAAATGATTTTTTTAGCCTGCAATTTATTTTCCCAAGGGTAACAGGAGAAATTTGACCCCAAAAGTTGTTGTCCAGTTTCTCCCGAGTACGCTGATACCCCATATGTGGGGGTAAACCACTGTTTGGGCACATGTCGGGGTTTGGAAGGGAAGTAGTGATGTTTTGAAATGCAGACTTTGATGGAATGCTCTGCGGGCGTCACGTTGCGTTTGCAGAGCCCCTGATGTGGGTAAACAGTAGAAACCCCCCACAAGTGACCCCATTTTGGAAACTAGACCCCCAAAAGGAACTAATCTAGATGTGAGGTGAGCACTTTGAACCCCCAAGTGCTTCACAGAAGTTTATAACGCAGAGCCGTGAAAATAAAAAATCATTTTTCTTTCCTCAAAAATGATGTTTTAGCAAACAATTTTTTATTTTCACAAGGGTAACAGGAGAAATTGGACCCCAATAATTGTTGCGCAGTTTATCCTGAGTATGCTGGTACCCCATATGTGGGGGTAAACCACTGTTTGGGCACACGTCGGGGCTCGGAAGTGAGGGAGCACCATTTGACTTTTTGAATACAAGATTGGCTGGAATCAATGGTGGCGCCATGTTGCGTTTGGAGACCCCTGATGTGCCTAAACAGTGGAAACCCCTTAATTCTAACTCCAACACATCCCTAACCCTAATCCCAACTGTAGCCATAACCCTAATCACAACCCTAACCCCAACACACCCCTAACCACAACCCTAACCCCAACACACCCCTAACCCTAACCACAACCCTAATTCCAACCCTAACCCTAAGGCTGTGCGCCCACGTTGCGGATTCGTGTGAGATTTTTCCGCACCATTTTTTAAAAATCGGTGGGTAAAAGGCACTGCGTTTTACCTGCGGATTTACCGCGGATTTCCAGTGTTTTTTGTGCGGATTTCACCTGCGGATTCCTATTGAGGAACAGGTGTAAAACGCTGCGGAATCCGCACAAAGAATTGACATGCTGCGGAAAATACAACGCAGCGTTCCCGCGCGGTATTTTCCGCACCATGGGCACAGCGGATTTGGTTTTCCATATGTTTACATGGTACTGTAAACCTGATGGAACACTGCTGCGAATCCGCAGCCAAATCCGCACCATGTGCACATAGCCTAATTCTAAAGGTATGTGCACACGCTGCGGAAAACGCTGCGGATCCGCAGCAGTTTCCCATGAGTTTACAGTTCAATGTAAACCTATGGGAAACAAAAATCGCTGTACACATGCTGCAGAAAAACTGCACGGAAACGCAGCGGTTTACATTCCACAGCATGTCACTTCTTTCTGCGGATTCTGCAGCGGTTTTACAACTGCTCCAATAGTAAACCGCAGTTGTAAAACCGCAGTGAAATGCGCAGAAAAACCGCGGTAAATCCGCGAAAAATCCGCAGAGGAACAGAATACGTGTGCACATACCGAAACCCTAACCCTAACCGTAACCCTAACCCTAGTTCTAATCCCAACCTTAGTGGAAGGAAAAAAAAATTTCTTTATTTTATTATTGTCCCTACCTATGGGGGTGACAAAAGGGGGGGGGGGGTCATTTAGTATTTTTTTTTATCACAGTGATCAAAATGCACTTGAAACGAATCTGCGGGAAGATGGCGGCGCCCAGGAAAGAAGACGGACGGACCACAGGAGGCTCGGTAAGTATGATGGCGTTTGGGGGAAAGCACGGGGGGGTGGATCGGAGTGCGGGGGGTGGATCGGAGTGCGGGGGGTGGATCGGAGTGCGGGGGGTGGATCGGAGCACAGGACGGAGGTGAGAGGACCACAGATTGGAGGGCTTGGGGGGGGGGGGGCTTCGGGTCGATCGGTGGGGTGGGGGCACATCAGTGTTTCCAGCCATGGCCGATGATATTGCAGCATCGGCCATGGCTGGATTGTAATATTTCACCCGTTATAATAGGTGAAATATTACAAATCGCTCTGATTGGCTGTTGAAAGAGAAACTGCCAATCAGAGCGATCGTAGCCACGGGGGGGGGGGGGGGGGGAGGGGTGAAAGTGGGGGGGGGCTAAAGTACAACTCCTCCTGTCCCTGCAGGCCGGGTGAAATTACAGTTAACCCTTTCACCCGGCCTGCAGGAGCCCAATCCGGCCATGACGCATATGCTGCGTCACAGGTCGGAATGGCACAGGTTTTCATGACGCATACGGTGCGTCAAAGGTCGGGAAAGGGTTAATATTAGATAGTAGGTTTATACTTGTTTAAACAGAGATATTTTTATTGATTTTTTTTGTGTTTGTTTTTTGAGAAAAGGGACTATATCCTAGATTTGGATACACCCATTCCTTTACCCTTTCAATATTTTACTAAACTTAAGACCTATTTAAAGAAGATATACTTAACCCCTTCCCGACCCATGACGCCACGTAGGCGTCATGAAAGTCGGTGCCATTCCGACCCATGACGCCTATGTGGCGTCATGGAAAGATCGCGTCCCTGCAGGCCGGGTGAAAGGGTTAACTCCCATTTCACCCGATCTGCAGGGACAGGGGGAGTGGTAGTTTAGCCCAGGGGGGGTGGCTTCACCCCCTCGTGGCTACGATCGCTCTGATTGGCTGTTGAAAGTGAAACTGCCAATCAGAGCGATTTGTAATATTTCACCTATTATAACGGGTGAAATATTACAATCCAGCCATGGCCGATGCTGAAATATCATCGGCCATGGCTGGAAATACTAATGTGCCCCCACCCCACCCCTCGCCCCCCCCAGCCCCCCGATCTGGCCGGTACACTGCTCCGGCTCCCCTCCGTCCAGTGCTCCGCTCCCCCCCCCCCGTGCTCTTGTCCGCTCCCCCCGTGCTCCAATCACCCCCCCTGCACTCCGATCCACCCCCCCGGTGCTCCGTTCCAGCCCCCCCGTGCTCCGTTCCACGCCCCCCCCCGTGTTCCGTTCCACCCCTCCCGCGCTCCGATTCCCCCCCCCGTGGTCCCCCCCCCACCCCATCATACTTACCGATCCAGCCGGGGTCCCGTCCGTCTTCTCCCTGGGCGCCGCCATCTTCCAAAATGGCGGGCGCATGCGCAGTGCGCCCGCCGAATCTGCCGGCCGGCAGATTCGTTCCAAAGTGCATTTTGATCACTGAGATAGATTGTATCTCAGTGATCAAAATAAAAAAAATAATAAATGACCCCCCCCCCTTTGTCACCCCCATAGGTAGGGACAATAAAAAAATAAAGAAAATTTTTTTTTCCACTAATGTTAGAATAGGGTTAGGGTTAGGGTTAGGGTTAGGGTTTCGGTATGTGCACACGTATTCTGTTCCTCTGCGGATTTTTCCGCTGCGGATTTGATAAATCCGCAGTGCTAAACCGCTGCGGATTTATGGCGGATTTACCGCGTTTTTTTCTGCGCATTTCACTGCGGTTTTACAACTGCGATTTTCTATTGGAGCAGTTGTAAAACCGCTGCGGAATCCGCACAAAGAAGTGACATGCTGCGGAATGTAAACCGCTGCGTTTCCGTGCAGTTTTTCCGCAGCATGTGTACAGCGATTTTTGTTTCCCGTAGGTTTATATTGAACTGTAAACTCATGGGAAACTGCTGCGGATCCGCAGTGTTTTCCGCAGCGTGTGCACATACCTTTAGAATTAGGCTATGTGCACACGGTGCGGATTTGGCTGCGGATCCGCAGCAGTGTTCCATCAGGTTTACAGTACCATGTAAACATATGAAAAACCAAATCCGCTGTGCCCATGGTGCGGAAAATACCGCGCGGAAACGCTGCATTGTATTTTCCGCAGCAAGTCAATTCTTTGTGCGGATTCCGCAGCGTTTTACACCTGTTCCTCAATAGGAATCCGCAGGTGAAATCCGCACAAAAAACACTGGAAATCCGTGGAAAATCCGCAGGTAAAACGCAGTGCCTTTTACCCGTGGATTTTTCAAAAATGGTGCGGAAATATCTCACACGAATCCGCAACGTGGGCACATAGCCTTAGGGTTAGGGTTGGAATTAGGGTTGTGGTTAGGGTTAGGGGTGTGTTGGGGTTAGGGTTGTGGTTAGGGGTGTGTTGCGGTTAGGGTTGTGATTAGGGTTATGGCTACAGTTGGGATTAGGGTTAGGGGTGTGTTGGGGTTAGTGTTGGAGGTAGAATTGAGGGGTTACCACTGTTTAGGCACATCAGGGGTCTCCAAACGCAACATGGCGCCACCATTGATTCCAGCCAATCTCGTATTCAAAAAGTCAAATGGTGCTCCCTCAATTCCGAGCCCTGACGTGTGCCCAAACAGTGGTTTACCCCCACATATGGGGTACCAGCATACTCAGGACAAACTGCGCAACAATTACTGGGGTCCAATTTCTCCTGTTACCCTTGTGAATCTAAAAAAATGCTTGCTAAAACATAATTTTTGAGGAAAGAAAAATTATTTTTTATTTTCACGGCTCTGCGTTGTAAACGTCTGTGAAGCACTTGGGGGTTCAAAGTGCTCACCACATATCTAGATAAGTTCCTTGGGGGGGTCTAGTTTCTAAAATGGGGTCACTTGTGGGGGTTTCTACTGTTCAGGCACACCAGGGGCTCTGCAAACGCAACGTGACACCCGTAGACCATTCCATCAAAGTCTGCATTTCAAAAGTCACTACTTCCCTTCTGAGCCCCGACGTGTGCCCAAACAGTGGTTTACCCCCACTCATGGGGTATCAGCGTACTCAGGAGAAACTGGACAACAACTTTTGGGGTCCAATTTCTCCTGTAACCCTTAGGAAAATAAAAAATTCTGGGCTAAATAATTATTTTTGAGGAAAGAAAACGTATTTATTATTTTCACGGCTCTGCATTATAAACTTCTATGAAGCACTTGGGGGTTCAAAGTGCTCACCACACATCTAGATAAGTTCCTTTTGGGGTCTAGTTTCCAAAATGGGGTCACTTGTGGGGGGTTTCTACTGTTTAGGCACATCAGGGGCTCTGCAAACGCAACGTGACGCCCGCAGAGCATTCCATCAAAGTCTGCATTTCAAAACGTCACTACTTCAATTCCAAGCCCTGGCATGTGCCCAAACAGTAGTTTACCCCCACATATGGGGTATCACCGTACTCAGGAGAAACTGGACAACAACTTTTGGGGTCAAATTTCTCCTGTTACCCTTGGGAAAATAAAAAATTGCAGGCTAAAAGATCATTTTTGAGAAAATAATTTTTTTTTTATTTTCATGGCTCTGCGTTATAAACTTCTGTGAAGCACTTGGGGGTTCAAAGTCCTCACCACACATCTAGATTAGTTCCTTTGGGGGTCTAGTTTCCAAAATGGTGTCATTTCTGGGGGATCTCCAATGTTTAAGCACACAGGGGCTCTCCAAACGTGACATGGTGTCCGCTAATGATTGGAGCTAATTTTCCATTTAAAAAGCCAAATGGCGTGCCATCCCTTCCGAGCCCTGCCGTGCGCCCAAACAGTGGTTTACCCCCACATATGGGGTATCAGCGTACTCAGGACAAACTGGACAACAATATTTGGGGTCCAATTTCTCCCATTATCCTTGGCAAAATAGGAAATTCCAGGCTAAAAAATCATTTTTGAGGAAAGAAAAGTTATTTTTTATTTTCATGGCTCTGCGTTATAAACTTCTGTGAAGCACCTGGGGGTTTAAAGTGCTCAATATGCATCTAGATAAGTTCCTTGGGGGGTCTAGTTTCCAAAATGGGGTCACTTGTGGGGGAGCTCCAATGTTTAGGCACACAGGGGCTCTCCAAACGCGACATGGTGTCCGCTAACAATTGGAGCTAATTTTCCATTCAAAAAGTCAAATGGCGCGCCTTCCCTTCCGAGCCCTGCCGTGTGCCCAAACAGTGGTTTACCCCCACATATGAGGTATCGGCGTACTCGGGAGAAATTGCCCAACAAATTTTATGATCCATTTTATCCTACTGCCCATGTGAAAATGAAAAAATTGAGGCGAAAAGAATTTGTTTGTGGAAAAAAAGTACTTTTTCATTTTTACAGATCAATTTGTGAAGCACCTGAGGGTTTAAAGTGCTCACTAGGCATCTAAATAAGTTCCTTGGGGGGTCTAGTTTCCAAAATGGGGTCACTTGTGGGGGAGCGCCAATGTTTAGGCACACAGGAGCTATCCAAACGCGACATGGTGTCCGCTAACGACGGAAATAATTTTTCATTCAAAAAGTCAAATGGCGCTCCTTCCCTTCCGAGCCTTACCATGTGCCCAAACAGTGGTTTACCCCCACATGTGAGGTATTGGTGTACTCAGGAGAAATTGCCCAACACATTTTAGGATCCATTTTATCCTGTTGCCCATGTGAAAATGAAAAAATTGAGGCTAAAAGAATTTGTTTGTGGAAAAAAAGTACTTTTTCATTTTTACGGATCAATTTGTGAAGCACCTGGGGGTTCAAAGTGCTCACTATGCATCTAGTTAAGTTCCTTGGGGCATCTAGTTTCCAAAATGGGGTCACTTGTGGGGGAGCTCCAATTTTTAGGCACACGGGGGCTCTCCAAACGTGACATGGTGTCCGCTAAAGAGTGGAGCCAATTTTTGATTCAAAAAGTCAAATGGCGCTCCTTCCCTTCCAAGCCCTGCCGTGCGCCCAAACAGTGGTTTACCCCCACATATGAGGTATCAGCGTACTCAGGACAAATTGGACAACAACTTTCGTGGTTCAGTTTCTCCTTTTACCATTGGGAAAATTAAAAAATTGTTGCTAAAAGATAATTTTTGTGACTAAAAAGTTAAATGTTCATTTTTTCCTTCCATGTTGCTTCTGCTGCTGTGAAGCACCTGAAGGGTTAATAAACTTCTTGAATGTGGTTTTGAGTACCTTGAGGGGTGCAGTTTTTAGAATGGTGTCACTTTTGGGTATTTTCAGCCATATAGACCCCTCAAACTGACTTCAAATGTGAGGTGGTCCCTAAAAAAAATGGTTTTGTACATTTCGTTGTAAAAATGACAAATCGCTGGTCAAATTTTAACCCTTATAACTTCCTAACAAAAAAAAATTTTGTTTCCAAAATTGTGCTGATGTAAAGTAAACATGTGGGAAATGTTATTTATTAACTATTTTGTGTCACATATCTCTCTGGTTTAACAGAATAAAAATTCAAAATGTGAAAATTGCGAAATTTTCAAAATTTTCGCCAAATTTCCGTTTTTATCACAAATAAACGCAGAATTTATTGACCTAAATTTACCACTAACATGAAGCCCAATATGTCACGAAAAAACAATCTCAGAACCGCTAGGATACGTTGAAGCGTTCCTGAGTTATTACCTCATAAAGGGACACTGGTCAGAATTGCAAAAAACGGCAAGGTCTTTAAGGTCAAAATAGGCTGGGTCATGAAGGGGTTAAAAAAGATAGAAGTGATACACCACATGCACAGCTTGTTATTATTGTTAAAAAAAAAGTGTTTTTTTTTCTCTCTTTTTGGAAAAATGTATAAAAATCTATTGAAACAGAAAACCCTGTTTGTTTTTATGGGACGCTCTGCTATTGAGAAACAACCCTGTGTGGCTGAAATATTGGCCAACTTCTTTTTTAGCAATTTTTCCGTGTCATCTTTAGCTCCATCTCCAATCATTGTGACGCATCTGTTAAATAACACAGCGACCCATGTGACGACAACGACCTGGTGAGTTTTTCTTCATTTATTTTTAAGCATGCGAGTTTCTGGACCAAAATCAGCAAAACAGAGGCTGCTTTTTTTTGGAAGTGGCAAATGAGGATGCAGAAAATTAAGAAAGTAAAAAGGTCAGAACATGCGTAGGAGAGGCACAAGTGAGGAAAATGTATCCACGATGCGAAAAAAACCAAAAAAAAACAAAACACAACTATACAGGATTTCGCATCTTTGGTGTAGAAGTTTGTGCTACAGAGCTGTAACTCGTAGATCCCCAATACTGGATCCGGTTTTCCATATAAACAAAATTGAGTCACGCCAGACGCCCGTGGGTCATATAAATGGTATGTGCACATGTTGCGGAATGTTGTGCGGATTTTTCCACACTAATTTTGGTAAACCCGTACTGTGGATTTACCGCGGTTTTTGTGCGGATTCACATTGAGGAACAGGTGTAAACCGCTGCGGAATCCGCACAAAGACTTGACATGCTGTGGAATAAACAATGCAGTGTTTCCACGCGTTTTTTACCGCAGTATGTGCACTGCGGATTTGTTTTCCATAGGTTTATATGGTACTGTAAACTCATGGAAACCTGCTGCCAATCCGCTGCAGATCTGCAGAAAAATCCGCATCGTGTGCACATAGCCAAAAAGTTCTTAACTTCTGGACAAATCTCTTCACCAGGTTGTGACATACAGGAATTAAAGTTTACACCAACCCTTAAAAGGAATCTGCCAGGTTTTTGCCTCCTAGTCTGGGAGCACAATGATGTAGGGACAGAGACCCCGATTCCAGTGATGTGTCATTTACTGGGCTGCTTACTGTAGTTTTTGATAATCTTCTGCTGATAAAAACTGATTTTTAATCACTACAGGCTTCGTAAACCTTATGCCAGGTAGTCCCCCAAATACAAAAGCTGTGCACAACCCCGCCCCCACCACTGTGTGTACACTGTGCATAGGCAGAAAGCTGACAATCGGCGGTGCGGGCGCGGTTATACAGAGCTCAGCATGAAACACCATTCCCCCCCCCCCCCCCCCCATACTTTATACCATGGATGATAAGAAAAACAAAAATCAATATTGGGACAAATCAAGCCAGACATGTCACTGGATGGAAGGATCACCAAGCTGTGACTTGCCTACTTTGGACACATCATAGGTTGAGGGCGATCACTGGAGAAGGACATCACGGTCAGAAGAATAGAAGGAACAAGGCTTAGAGGAAGACCAGCAACCCGCTGGCTTGATACAAGATAATGGTGGAGAAGACCCTGGTGGATCTATCTAGGCTTGCCGAAGGATCTACCAAGTCGCCATGGCTCGGGGTCGGGCTGTTGGATGTTATATAACACCGATTGTACAGATATCAGAGAGTCAGATGCAGACCGGTCTATGCTGGATGCCTTGTTACATAACAGTATGACAACAGGCCTGGAGGGAAGAGCTCACAAGGTTCAGATAAGACTCATCATAAGGTGGTGCGGGGTCAGGGCTCACTGGTTTACATGGGAGAGGTCAGGGGCCTGCAGAGTCCCAGCATGAAAGACACTGATCACTAAAGCTTTTAAGTGCATTTACATCTGTTAATTTGGAAGATTTCTTTCCTAATTATAAGCAAAACCAAAATATCAATCCAAATGCACAACAGGACGGACGACGAGCAAATCTGACATCTCAGGACTTCAAAGAAGCTCTCCTGACATCAAAATCTGCAACCACTTAACTTATTGCACTTGGCCTTACAATATAAATCATCATTATCCATAAGTTAATGAAATACGTGATGAGGAATGTTGGGAAGGGTGGTGGCGTCTCATCCTCCATGGCACCATAACGACACGTCCCAACTTCACCGGAAGACATGTCAATGTTGGTAAAGAAAGAAAATCCAGATTCCTCCATCCCCCTCCAGTCATATTTTCCCACTGAACTATACACGGTCCACTGTTGTGCCCGCACTAAGCCTTCCTCTCTCGCTGCCAGAAAGAACCAGAAATGAAGAGGAGGGAACGAGCGCGCTTCCCCAGGCCCCCTCCTCAATATTTTTGGATCACTGCTTAGCAAACTTCATGGCTGATTTTTTTCTGCTGCTCCACTCACCCAATGGCTGATCTTTCTCAATAAATCATTCTGACTGTTAAAAAGGATTTATCATCAGGTTTTGCTAGGCAATTTGAGAGCACCATGATGTAGGGGCAGAGACCCTGATTCCAGTGGTGTTAGTTACTAGGCTGTGTGTTGGTGCTACAATAAAAAAAAAAAAAATCAGTGTTTTATCAGCAGGAGATTATCACTTCCAGGACTAGGTTTCTCGTGTCTCCTAGTCCAACCGCGCCCCCACTTCTGATTGGCAGCTTTCTGCCAAGGCAGAAAGCATCCAATCAGTGTTGGGGGCGGGGTTATACACAGCTCAGCATTATGAACTCTACAGCAGATAAAACAGCGCTTTTATCAAAACATGCAAATCAGCAAGTGACATCGATGAAGTCAGGGTCTCTGCCCCTACATCATGGTGCTCTTACATTACACAGCAAAAACCTGCTGACAGATATGGCTATTTAGATAAAATAGTGTCTATGTGATACGTGGTCGCTCCAATTCTGCCTCTATTTAGGCCCCCCATTCACATTATGAAGAACAACTGTTCACCGACGGCCCCAAACAAGCCATAAATTACACTGAACAATAATTGGGTGGGTTATGGTCGTTGATACAACTGGTGCTCACCACTGGGCGAAAAAAAAAAAAAAAATTCAACGTGGCCAACCGATGTCTTAGTAAAACCGACGAATGTTCATAATCTTTGAAACCAACCGAGGATCGTTCATTATGGTCGAAATCTCTTGTTGGGCGATAAAAGTTAATGTCTGCACCCCGTTTTCAAGGTGAAGTCGGGCAACAATTGGGATAGACACACGTCAGTCGTGGAAATCAATGATCTCAAAGGATGTCATGGACCTCAACCAAGGGACCTCAGTCCAAGGACCTCGACCCATACAAGGCTTTAATACCTACGCCTGTGACACAATGTCCTGCCCCCCAATGATATTTCCAGATTCAAATCCCCCATTGGCCATGATTGGGGCTTTCATGGTAAGAATCCATGAGCCCCCTCACCTAATGATCCATGGTGTGATCAAGAGGAGATTAGGTGGATCAAAAGTATATTAATTTCCATAAAGTCCTGTGCTTACCGTCCCACTGAAGTACCGGCAGCCCATCTTAAGAGAATCCATGCCAAGAATCCGTAGAATTAGCTCTCTCCCGACTGGATCATATGCTGGTGCCTCGTGAAGTGACACTTTGGTCACAATTCGGGACGATGTTAAAAGTTAACCAGAACTGATAGGACTTTAAAGGGATATTCCCAACTTGTGAAGTGTTGGCTTGGTAGCCAGAACAAGCCTGACTTTATTTCCCTGCACAGCCACGAGGTTGGAGAGTCGGCGTGCAGAGAAAACTTAAGGGACGCAGAGCTCAACTAGCGGCGTAGTCCTCTCATTCTAAGGATCCGCTGGACCCCAGAGATCTTAGCGATTCGCCAGATCATAAGACTAATATTTAACCTCTTTCCTTGTGGAGAGTGACATAACGGACATGTCAGTGTAAGGAGACTTCTAGGCCATGCAAGGCTGCTCTGGAAAATACTAACTGCCTCTTCAGAGAGGAAGAGGACTTGAACTCTAGCGCCACCTATAGGAAGTAGTAATTCTAAAAGTCACTATCAACTCTTTGCCGTATGACTAAGGATAAAAGCCAAACCAGAATCTCAACTTGCAGACATGTTTTGGGGCGTTGGCCCTCCTCAGTGCAAAGCATGAGATATGATTTTCCTGCATAAAGAGGCCTCTGACTGGGGGTGTAAGGGGAAGGGTCTCTACTTGTGTGCTTGCCTGACATGCCAGAGTAAGGACACTCAGACCATGCAATAATTCTCTGGGAAATTACCAGAGTCAGAGGACTCTCATCCTGCCAAATCAGATCTCATACTTTGCACTGAGGAGGGGCCACACATCTGCAAATTGAGATTCTAGATTGGAATTTATCCTAGGATACCGTACAAGAACACAGAGACCTGATAAACTCATTCATTCCCATTATAAGCATAGATGCAGTGTACTTTTGCTGCAGGATGCCTCTATAAAATAACAAAAAAAGTTTTCTGATAAAGTACGCTAAAAAGGATGGAAACCAAAAGGAAAATTCTCTAGTGCCATCTATTGGAAGTTGTTGCCTTATGAATTAAAGGGGTTGTCCAGACTTTAGGCTCAAGTCAGCAGTTAGTCTATGTGACTGCACACTTGTGAATCCCGAGAGCTCACTGTCAGGATACCCCGGAGCGGTCACGTGACCACAAATAACCGATTTACGTACTTCTGGTCACATTCAAACTAGACGTGCCAGCCGTGCTCAATTCACTTTTAATAAGCAAGGACGTACACATTTAGTCAGCAAGTGGTCAAGCACCCGACTGCTCGAAGCACTGGACAATCTCCCCCGCCATTATTCTATTTTCCATTTTAATCCTCCATACGGTTCCGGAGATCTGGGTGTTTTCATTCTTAGGGATAATGTTTATGGTCTTTACAACAGGGTGTGGCTCACAGCCTAAAGAAACGCCCCTGAGGAGCCTGTGAGACACCCCCACTTGTAAGGACCTTAAATTGTTCTCTCTCTAGAATCGTATAGGAGGATTTAAAAGCAATAAAAGAGGCAGAATACTCAGTAGAGCGGAAGTGATCAAATAAGAGCAAACACGGTATACCTTGGACCAGGTGACAGCCTTGAAATTTGACTATAAATACTGGCAAAGCCAGAGCTTCCCCCAAAAAGAAGAAGAAAAAAAAAAGGACCCATCTCTAAAGCGTAGTCTTGTGGGCTGTGGAAGGACGTCACACGGTAGAAAGAAGCTCCGGTCACAGCTCACAATTCCAAGAGTCTATCCAATACGCAAAATAAGAGCTGTCTGACTTACGTACCATAATAAAGAGATAAGGCTATACAGATGTGCACTGAAAACCATCAGTATTTGTGGCCCCACACGACCAAAGTACGACACCAATGAGTCGAGATGACAGGTACAGTCCAGAGGGGAGACCTAGGACCCCCGGCATTACATGACAAAGGCAGCCCATTTACCCACCCAGTAATGGCTCCGCGGCTACAGGGAATGCACCCCGGCTGGTTTTCTCAGCTTGGAGTAAAGTCTACAAAGGGCTGAAAACCTGCTTTGATGTAAAAAAAAAAAAAAAAAAAAAAATCAAGGTTCATGAAGAACGAGCTCTGGCCAGGAAACGTAGACACAGAACGGAATGTCACCTTACTGGATGATCCATCTTGCAAGGACACATGCTGGGAATAACTCCACAGCTAGGATTGTAAAAACCGTCAGGACTGGCGATGAACAAGCGAACCACGTCAGCGATGTGATATCAGGAAATTATACATCATATACCGCTATTATTAATAATATAGCACAATTAATTCCAAAGGGTTACATACAAAGTTATAGATATCGTTTACAGTAATGGACGCGGTGGATGCCGCGTCGGAGAGCACTGCAGCTCCAGGAATCTTCCTATTTGCTCACAGCAGGTTTGCCTACAACAACCATGCTGAACTAATTTTGATATATGATCGTGCAGCGATTATAATTCCCGTTACCGGCTTTTATTTAATAACCTCCTGTAACTGATGAAGGACACAATTGACAGAAACGTTTTCCTGTATTTACTACAATAAGTTTTTCCTGCTGCATCTTACCTACAGTTGAGTGCTAGGCCTCTTACTATTAATCTATATGGTTTGGGAACCCGTCATTAGCACTCCTTCTCTAGTAGTGCTCATGGTTACATTTTCCAGAAAACCCCATCAACGACACGAAATCTCAACCTTTCTACCAATGACACAAACAGCTGCAGCGACGTTCAAAAGAGACATCAAATAATGAAACGATTGATGTCCAACATATAAAGAGAACAATGCGATCACTGCAGGAAAGAAGAAACTAAGAATAAAGCAGGACCTGAACACGCACCATCGGGGCAATTATTTGCACTTCAGAGCTGCGTAAGTTTCCACAGACGTCATAAACAAAAGGTCTACGAGATTTTGGTTACGTAAACACTAATGGTTCCTATCGAGTCACTAATACGGGGGTGTCCTTACTTCCTATTCATGAAGGCAGCTAAGCATTGAAATTGCAGCACCAAGAAGGAAAAGTAATGGCGTGATGGAAATCACAGGAAGGTGTTGTGAATTCTGCTTTTGGGCTCCCTCCGGTGGTTGTAGGTGGTAATGCAGTTGTCCCAGGGCTGCAGTCATGGTCAGGTGTTTCTGCTGATTGCAATTCTAACTGGGGTATTTAGGTTTGCAGGATTCATTAGTCCTTGCCAGTTGTCAATGGTTCTTGGGAGGTGTTGGACCTCTGTCTGGTTTCTCCTGCTTAGCTGCCAATTCAGCAAAGATAAGTGTATGTTTTTTTTCTATGGCACACATGCTGTGTGCTGGATTTTTGATTGTATTTCTGCTCTGTGTGTAGGATTTTCTGGAGTTGCAGATATACGTTCCACGTCTTTAGTTAGAGGGAGGAATTTTTTGTATAATCTGCTGTGGATATTTTTGGAAGGGTTTTAATACTGACCGCACAGAACTCTGTCCTATCCTTTCCTATTTTAGCTAGAGTGGCCTCTTTTGCTAAATCCATTTTTCTGCCTACGTGTGTCTTTCCTCTCCTACTCACAGCCAATATTTGTGGGGGGCTGCCTATCCTTTGGGGTTCTGCTCTGAGGCAAGATAGTATTCCTATTTCCATCTATAGGGGTATTTAGTTCTCCGGCTGTGACGAGGTGTCTAGGGCTTGTTAGGTACACCCCACGGCTACTTCTAGTTGCGCTGTCAGATCAGGATTTGCAGTCAGGACAGTTACCACCTACTCCAGTGAAAGCTATTCATGCGGCTCCAAGGTCACCGGATCATAACAGGAAGGAGACACGTTACCGATATGCAAACAAAACATTCAAAACATCAATTTATTCAGTCTGGAGTAAAAGCGGCATAAGCAGAAATCCCGGCACTTGCAGCCTCGGCTGCTATCACTGAGAAAAGGTCGGCCGCGTAGAGTGCACTCGGGCAAAACATCAATATCCGCTGCTGGCAGCTTCTTTTTCTATAACTCCCGACTAATGACATCTCAGAGAAGCTTAATGGGCGATGAGTCAGGAGACGCTGCAGGCCACGCTAGCACAAGCAACATGTGGTATGTTGCAGTGTTCAAAAACGGCTCCTGGGACACTGGATTCACCCTCAAATCAATGTAACCCCGAGCTTTCAGTACACCTCAATTGAATATTAGAGGGGTCCGGCTACCGTATATAATGCCACCCCATATAATAATCCCAGTGTGATGTTCCCTCATGAAGGCCTATTCATGGCGTTGCCCATGTGGTCTACAGACCAATCTCCAACTATCACAGTGTCCAAGACAAAAGCGGGACTCATCGCTGATGAGGATAACCCTCCATTGTCATCTGGTTCTGCACCATAAGAGCCTTTGACATGAGGTCAATGGTCGCCTGTAGGCAGACATTTGGCTCGTAGACCTTTGGTTCGTAGACCTATGGCGTTTGCAAGATTTCTGATGGATTGTGTAGACCCGGTTTGAGTCTTAAGGCCATCAACACAGAATCTCTCACCGAATGCCATTCTTATAACTTGATGATCCGTCCTTGCAAGACCCTCGCCTCAGTGCTCAAGGTCATTTTTTGGGTCTGGTCCACTGGGACATGTGACATCTCGACCTTCATGAGCTGTGAGTGATAAACCATGGTCGCTTCATTCAAGGAATCGGCCCCTCCCAGGTTGCGTTGCTACTTCAGCACACAGGAGGCATCTACAATTCTCAATTTATTGAACTAAAAGAAAAAAATTGCTTTCAGTCTGGTTTTAATGCCCATCTCAAATGCCACCGATCGGAACTTGGTGCTTGAAAATGTGATTATTTGTGGATTTTAGTGACACCTGTTACTACCTGCTCCTTTTCTGGTGTTACAATATGAAGGTTAAGGAGGGAACATTAATCTGGTAAGACTTTCATAAAACACGCGGTGCACAGATTAACGCAGATGAGGTGACCGTACTCCAAGAGACCGCGACTTTTTGATCTTGTAGGAATCAATGATTCTTTTTTCCTTACTGGAATTTCCTATTACACATGTGTTTACTTTGTAAGCTCCTTGGTATAATTACACGCCGACTCTGGGACTTCCCTCGTAGCCACACTGACCTGACAATTACACGGGCTTGTCCCGCAAACTACGCTTTAATTAACAGATATTGAAATAATTATCAGTTTCACAATTGGTCATGTGTGCTGAGAAAAAAAACAAACGTATAATTGTGCCATAAACTGTGTTATTTGATCTGTTTGAAAATGAAGAGCTGCAGGGGTTTGCAGCTACTTTTTACTGTGATAACACATTTTCCTACTTGTTTGTTTTATCACAGGAGTAAGCATTTCTGCCGCTCACCCGCCCTTTTTTGCTCATCATAAATAAATAAAGTCAGTGAGGTACAAGCTTTATGGGCCGCTGAGCTTGTAGGTCACAGACTTCATTTGTGATGAGCTCACAGGGCGGGTGACCAGAAGACGCTCTACTCCTGTGATAAAACAAACAGATCACAAATATGTTACCTTAGAAATAAGCAGCTGCCAACCCCTGCTGTGTGGTCAGTATAGTCACTTTTTCTTACTCCCCTGGCCAGGAGATGGGGCAGGTGTCGGCCATGTTCATTGCACAGTCGGAGAAAGTCCTCAGGTCTCACAAAACCCAGATATCAGTGTCCACCACAACAGTCTTTATAGAAGGTAATCCAGTGGTCCCTGTAAGATTTCGCTCACTTACTTGCAGCGATAATACGTCCTATATTCAAGTGACCACTGCAGCCAATCACTAACCTCACTGCTGAGTCAGCAGGTGCAGCACGTGATCAGCGAGGAAAGTAATTGGCTGCAGGGGTCACATGAACAGACCGGATGTTTGACAGTCACAAAGATCACTGGAGGTGCAACAACGCGGAGAAGAAGTCACATAAATCAGTGTGGCCGCGTCTCACATGTACAGCAGTGGCCCTTGTATACAGAGGCTCTGATCTGTACGGCCCCCGCCTCCTCACACGGGTCTATGGCCCCCAGCATGGACAGCAGAGGCCTCTGTATACTGAGGCTCTGACCTGTACGGCCCCCGGCTCCTCACACGGGTCTATGTCCCCCAGCATGTACAGCAGAGGCCTCTGTATACTAAGGCTCTGACCTGTACGGCCCCCGGCTCCTCACACGGGTATATGTCCCCCAGCATGTACAGCAGTGGCCCCCAGTATACAGAGGCTCTGATCTGTACGGCCCCCGGCTCCTCACACGGGTCTATGTCCCCCGGCATGTACAGCAGAGGCCTCTGTATACTAAGGCTCTGACCTGTACGGCCCCCGGCTCCTCACACGGGTCTATGTCCCCCAGCATGTACAGCAGAGGCCTCTGTATACTAAGGCTCTGACCTGTACGGCCCCCGGATCCTCACACGGGTCTATGTCCCCCCAGCATGGACAGCAGAGGCCTCTGTATATTGAGGCTCTGACCTGTACGGCCCCCGGCTCCTCACGCGGGTATATGTCCCCCAGCATGTACAGCAGAGGCCTCTGTATACTGAGGCTCTGACCTGTACGGCCCCCGGCTCCTCACACGGGTCTATGTCCCCCGGCATGTACAGCAGAGGCCTCTGTATACTAAGGCTCTGACCTGTACGGCCCCCGGCTCCTCACACGGGTCTATGTCCCCCAGCATGTACAGCAGAGGCCTCTGTATACTAAGGCTCTGACCTGTACGGCCCCCGGCTCCTCACACGGGTCTATGTCCCCCCAGCATGGACAGCAGAGGCCTCTGTATACTGAGGCTCTGACCTGTACGGCCCCCGGCTCCTCACGCGGGTATATGTCCCCCAGCATGTACAGCAGAGGCCTCTGTATACTGAGGCTCTGACCTGTACGGCCCCCGGCTCCTCACACGGGTATATTTCCCCCAGCGTGTACAGCAGTGGCCCCTGTATACTGAGGCTCTGACCTGTACGGCCCCCGGCTCCTCACACGGGTCTATGGCCCCCCCAGTGTGTACAGCAGAGGCCTCTGTATACTAAGGCTCTGACCTGTACGGCCCCCGGCTCCTCACACGGGTCTATGGCCCCCAGCATGTACAGCAGAGGCCTCTGTATACTAAGGCTCTGACCTGTACGGCCCCCGGCTCCTCACACGGGTCTATGTCCCCCAGCATGTACAGCAGAGGCCTCTGTATACTAAGGCTCTGACCTGTACGGCCCCCGGATCCTCACACGGGTCTATGTCCCCCAGCATGGACAGCAGAGGCCTCTGTATACTGAGGCTCTGACCTGTACGGCCCCCGGCTCCTCACGCGGGTATATGTCCCCCAGCATGTACAGCAGAGGCCTCTGTATACTGAGGCTCTGACCTGTACGGCCCCCGGCTCCTCACACGGGTCTATGTCCCCCGGCATGTACAGCAGAGGCCTCTGTATACTAAGGCTCTGACCTGTACGGCCCCCGGCTCCTCACACGGGTCTATATCCCCCAGCATGTACAGCAGAGGCCTCTGTATACTAAGGCTCTGACCTGTACGGCCCCCGGCTCCTCACACGGGTCTATGTCCCCCCCAGCATGGACAGCAGAGGCCTCTGTATACTGAGGCTCTGACCTGTACGGCCCCCGGCTCCTCACGCGGGTATATGTCCCCCAGCATGTACAGCAGAGGCCTCTGTATACTGAGGCTCTGACCTGTACGGCCCCCGGCTCCTCACACGGGTATATTTCCCCCAGCGTGTACAGCAGTGGCCCCTGTATACTGAGGCTCTGACCTGTACGGCCCCCGGCTCCTCACACGGGTCTATGGCCCCCCAGTGTGTACAGCAGAGGCCTCTGTATACTAAGGCTCTGACCTGTACGGCCCCCGGCTCCTCACACGGGTCTATGGCCCCCAGCATGTACAGCAGAGGCCTCTGTATACTAAGGCTCTGACCTGTACAGCCCCCGGCTCCTCACACGGGTCTATGGCCCCCAGCATGTACAGCAGAGGCCTCTGTATACTAAGGCTCTGACCTGTACGGCCCCCGGCTCCTCACACGGGTCTATGTCCCCCAGCATGTACAGCAGTGGCCCCCAGCATACAGAGGCTCTGACCTGTACGGCCCCCGGCTCCTCACACGGGTCTATGTCCCCCGGCATGTACAGCAGAGGCCTCTGTATACTAAGGCTCTGACCTGTACGGCCCCCGGCTCCTCACACGGGTCTATGTCCCCCAGCATGTACAGCAGAGGCCTCTGTATACTAAGGCTCTGACCTGTACGGCCCCCGGCTCCTCACACGGGTCTATGTCCCCCCAGCATGGACAGCAGAGGCCTCTGTATACTGAGGCTCTGACCTGTACGGCCCCCGGCTCCTCACACGGGTCTATGGCCCCCCAGCGTGTACAGCAGTGGCCCCTGTATACTGAGGCTCTGACCTGTACGGCCCCCGGCTCCTCACACGGGTCTACGGCCCCCCAGCGTGTACAGCAGTGGCCCCTGTATACTGAGGCTCTGACCTGTACGGCCCCCGGCTCCTCACACGGGTCTATGTCCCCCAGCATGTACAGCAGTGGCCCCCAGTATACAGAGGCTTTGACCTGTACGGCCCCCGGCTCCTCACACGGGTCTATGTCCCCCAGCATGGACAGCAGAGGCCTCTGTATACTAAGGCTCTGACCTGTACGGCCCCCGGCTCCTCACACGGGTCTATGTCCCCCAGCATGTACAGCAGTGGCCCCTGTATACAGAGGCTCTGATCTGTACGGCCCCCGGCTCCTCACACGGGTATATGTCCCCCAGCATGTACAGCAGTGGCCCCCAGTATACAGAGGCTCTGACCTGTACGGCCCCCGGCTCCTCACACGGGTCTATACCCCCTAAAAGTACAGCAGTGGCCCCGGCACTCACAGGCTGTGCCCAGGGGGTGGGCGCCGTCTCCTCCTACATCATGGCCTCTTCTTCTCCGGTCTTCGTCGCTCCCATGGCGGCTTTTCCAGGAGGCAGAACCCCTCCCGCCTCCGCTCAGCAATGGGCCCTGACAGAAGGGGAGATGCGGGCGCGGAGAGGGTTAACGACGGTCACGTGATCCGACAGGATGGGGCGGGGCCTGCTGTCAGCCCAGAAAGAGAGAGACGGAAGAGGAAGCGGCGGGAGCAATGCTCTGCACCGGGGAGACTCTGCTGTAGTGCCCTCATGTGCAGGGGAGTGATGCTCTGCAGCAGTGAGACAGAGGAGCGATGCTCTGCAGTAAGGAGAAAGGAGTGATGCTCTGCAGCAGTGAGACAGGGGAGTGATGCTCTGCAGAAATTAGACACAGGCAAGGAGTGATGCTCTGCAGAAGTGAGACAGGCAAGGAGTGATGCTCTGCAGTAAGGACACACAGAGAAGTGATGCTCTGCAGTAAGGACACACAGGGAAGCAGTGATGCTCTGCAGTTAGGACACAGTGAAGCAGTGATGCTCTGCAGTGAGGAAGCAGTGATGCTCTGCAGTGAGGACACAGTGAAGCAGTGATGCTTTGCAGTGAGGACACAGTGAAGCAGTGATGCTCTGCAGTGAGGACACAGTGAAGCAGTGATGCTCTGCAGTGAGGACACAGTGAAGCAATGATGCTCTGCAGTGAGGACACAGTGAAGCAGTGATGCTCTGCAGTGAGGACACAGTGAAGCAGTGATGCTCTACAGTGAGGACACAGTGAAGCAGTGATGCTCTGCAGTGAGGACACACAGTGAAGCAGTGATGCTCTGCAGTGAGGACACAGTGAAGCAGTGATGCTCTGCAGTGAGGACACACAGTGAAGCAGTGATGCTCTGCAGTGAGGACACAGTGAAGCAGTGATGCTCTACAGTGAGGACACAGTGAAGCAGTGATGCTCTGCAGTGAGGACACAGTGAAGCAGTGATGCTCTACAGTGAGGACACAGTGAAGCAGTGATGCTCTGCAGTAAGGACACAGTGAAGCAGTGATGCTCTGCAGTGAGGACACACAGTGAAGCAGTGATGCTCTGCAGTGAGGACACAGTGAAGCAGTGATGCTCTGCAGTGAGGACACAGTGAAGCAGTGATGCTCTACAGTGAGGACACAGTGAAGCAGTGATGCTCTGCAGTAAGGACACAGTGAAGCAGTGATGCTCTGCAGTGAGGACACACAGTGAAGCAGTGATGCTCTGCAGTGAGGACACACAGTGAAGCAGTGATGCTCTGCAGTGAGGACACACAGTGAAGCAGTGATGCTCTGCAGTGAGGACACACAGTGAAGCAGTGATGCTCTGCAGTGAGGACACAGTGAAGCAGTGATGCTCTGCAGTGAGGACACAGTGAAGCAGTGATGCTCTGCAGTGAGGACACACAGTGAAGCAGTGATGCTCTGCAGTAAGGACACAGTGAAGCAGTGATGCTCTGCAGTGAGGACACACAGTGAAGCAGTGATGCTCTGCAGTGAGGACACAGTGAAGCAGTGATGCTCTGCAGTGAGGACACAGTGAAGCAGTGATGCTCTGCAGTGAGGACACACAGTGAAGCAGTGATGCTCTGCAGTAAGGACACAGTGAAGCAGTGATGCTCTGCAGTGAGGACACACAGTGAAGCAGTGATGCTCTGCAGTGAGGACACAGTGAAGCAGTGATGCTCTACAGTGAGGACACAGTGAAGCAGTGATGCTCTGCAGTGAGGACACAGTGAAGCAGTGATGCTCTACAGTGAGGACACAGTGAAGCAGTGATGCTCTGCAGTAAGGACACAGTGAAGCAGTGATGCTCTGCAGTGAGGACACACAGTGAAGCAGTGATGCTCTGCAGTGAGGACACAGTGAAGCAGTGATGCTCTGCAGTGAGGACACAGTGAAGCAGTGATGCTCTACAGTGAGGACACAGTGAAGCAGTGATGCTCTGCAGTAAGGACACAGTGAAGCAGTGATGCTCTGCAGTGAGGACACACAGTGAAGCAGTGATGCTCTGCAGTGAGGACACACAGTGAAGCAGTGATGCTCTGCAGTGAGGACACAGTGAAGCAGTGATGCTCTGCAGTGAGGACACACAGTGAAGCAGTGATGCTCTGCAGTGAGGACACAGTGAAGCAGTGATGCTCTGCAGTGAGGACACAGTGAAGCAGTGATGCTCTGCAGTGAGGACACACAGTGAAGCAGTGATGCTCTGCAGTAAGGACACAGTGAAGCAGTGATGCTCTGCAGTGAGGACACACAGTGAAGCAGTGATGCTCTGCAGTGAGGACACAGTGAAGCAGTGATGCTCTGCAGTGAGGACACAGTGAAGCAGTGATGCTCTACAGTGAGGACACAGTGAAGCAGTGATGTTCTGCAGTGAGGACACAGTGAAGCAGTGATGCTCTGCAGTGAGGACACAGTGAAGCAGTGATGCTCTACAGTGAGGACACAGTGAAGCAGTGATGCTCTACAGTGAGGACACACAGTGAAGCAGTGATGTTCTGCAGTGAGGACACGCAGTGAGGACACAGTGAAGCAGTGATGCTCAGTGAAGCAGTGATGCTCTGCAGTGAGGACACACAGTGAAGCAGTGATGCTCTGCAGTGAGGACACAGTGAAGCAGTGATGCTCTGCAGTGAGGACACAGTGAAGCAGTGATGCTCTACAGTGAGGACACAGTGAAGCAGTGATGCTCTACAGTGAGGACACAGTGAAGCAGTGATGTTCTGCAGTGAGGACACGCAGTGATGCTCTGCAGTGAGGACACAGTGAAGCAGTGATGCTCTACAGTGAGGACACAGTGAAGCAGTGATGCTCTACAGTGAGGACACACAGTGAAGCAGTAATGTTCTGCAGTGAGGACACGCAGTGATGCTCTGCAGTGAGGACACAGTGAAGCAGTGATGCTCAGTGAAGCAGTGATGCTCTGCAGTGAGGACACACAGTGAAGCAGTGATGCTCTGCAGTGAGGACACACAGTGAAGCAGTGATGCTCTGCAGTGAGGACACACAGTGAAGCAGTGATGCTCTGCAGTGAGGACACACAGTGAAGCAGTGATGCTCTGCAGTGAGGACACACAGTGAAGCAGTGATGCTCTACAGTGAGGACACACAGTGAAGCAGTGATGCTCTACAGTGAGGACACACAGTGAAGCAGTGATGCTCTGCAGTGAGGACACACAGTGAAGCTCTGCAGTGAGGACACACAGTGAAGCAGTGATGCTCTGCAGTGAGGACACACAGTGAAGCAGTGATGCTCTGCAGTGAGGACACAGTGAAGCAGTGATGCTCTGCAGTGAGGACACACAGTGAAGCAGTGATGCTCTACAGTGAGGACACACAGTGAAGCAGTGATGCTCTGCAGTGAGGACACAGTGAAGCAGTGATGCTCTGCAGTGAGGACACACAGTGAAGCAGTGATGCTCTGCAGTGAGGACACAGTGAAGCAGTGATGCTCTACAGTGAGGACACACAGTGAAGCAGTGATGCTCTGCAGTGAGGACACACAGTGAAGCAGTGATGCTCTACAGTGAGGACACACAGTGAAGCAGTGATGCTCTGCAGTGAGGACACAGTGAAGCAGTGATGCTCTACAGTGAGGACACAGTGAAGCAGTGATGCTCTGCAGTGAGGACACACAGTGAAGCAGTGATGCTCTGCAGTGAGGACACACAGTGAAGCAGTGATGCTCTGCAGTGAGGACACAGTGAAGCAGTGGTGCTCTGCAGTAAGGACACAGTGAAGCAGTGATGCTCTGCAGTGAGGACACACAGTGAAGCAGTGATGCTCTGCAGTGAGGACACACAGTGAAGCAGTGATGCTCTGCAGTGAGGACACACAGTGAAGCAGTGATGCTCTGTAGTAAGGACACAGTGAAGCAGTGATGCTCTGCAGTGAGGACACACAGTGAAGCAGTGATGCTCTGCAGTGAGGACACAGTGAAGCAGTGATGCTCTGCAGTGAGGACACACAGTGAAGCAGTGATGCTCTGTAGTAAAAACACAGTGAAGCAGTGATGCTCTGCAGTGAGGACACACAGTGAAGCAGTGATGCTCTGCAGTGAGGACACACAGTGAAGCAGTGATGCTCTGCAGTGAGGACACACAGTGAAGCAGTGATGCTCTGTAGTAAGGACACAGTGAAGCAGTGATGCTCTGCAGTGAGGACACACAGTGAAGCAGTGATGCTCTGCAGTGAGGACACAGTGAAGCAGTGATGCTCTGCAGTGAGGACACACAGTGAAGCAGTGATGCTCTGCAGTGAGGACACAGTGAAGCAGTGATGCTCTGCAGTGAGGACACACAGTGAAGCAGTGATGCTCTGTAGTAAAAACACACAGTGAAGCAGTGATGCTCTGTAGTAAAAACACAGTGAAGCAGTGATGCTCTGCAGTGAGGACACACAGTGAAGCAGTGATGCTCTGCAGTGAGGACACACAGTGAAGCAGTGATGCTCTGCAGTGAGGACACACAGTGAAGCAGTGATGCTCTGCAGTAAGGACACAGTGAAGCAGTGATGCTCTGCAGTGAGGACACAGTGAAGCAGTGATGCTCTGCAGTAAGGACACAGTGAAGCAGTGATGCTCTGCAGTGAGGACACAGTGAAGCAGTGATGCTCTGCAGTGAGGACACACAGTGAAGCAGTGATGCTCTGCAGTGAGGACACAGTGAAGCAGTGATGCTCTGTAGTAAGGACACAGTGAAGCAGTGATGCTCTGCAGTGAGGACACAGTGAAGCAGTGATGCTCTGCAGTGAGGACACAGTGAAGCAGTGATGCTCTGCAGTGAGGACACAGTGAAGCAGTGATGCTCTGCAGTGAGGACACACAGTGAAGCAGTGATGCTCTGCAGTGAGGACACTGAAGCAGTGATGCTCTGCAGTGAGGACACACAGTGAAGCACTGATGCTCTGCAGTGAGGACACACAGTGAAGCACTGATGCTCTGCAGTGAGGACACACAGTGAAGCAGTGATGCTCTGCAGTGAGGACACAGTGAAGCAGTGATGCTCTGCAGTGAGGACACAGTGAAGCAATGATGCTCTGCAGTGAGGACACAGTGAAGCAGTGATGCTCTGCAGTGAGGACACAGTGAAGCAGTGATGCTCTGCAGTGAGGACACAGTGAAGCAGTGATGCTCTGCAGTGAGGACACACAGTGAAGCAGTGATGCTCTGCAGTGAGGACACAGTGAAGCAGTGATGCTCTGCAGTAAGGACACAGTGAAGCAGTGATGCTCTGCAGTGAGGACACACAGTGAAGCAGTGATGCTCTGCAGTGAGGACACAGTGAAGCAGTGATGCTCTACAGTGAGGACACAGTGAAGCAGTGATGCTCTGCAGTGAGGACACAGTGAAGCAGTGATGCTCTACAGTGAGGACACAGTGAAGCAGTGATGCTCTGCAGTAAGGACACAGTGAAGCAGTGATGCTCTGCAGTGAGGACACACAGTGAAGCAGTGATGCTCTGCAGTGAGGACACAGTGAAGCAGTGATGCTCTGCAGTGAGGACACAGTGAAGCAGTGATGCTCTACAGTGAGGACACAGTGAAGCAGTGATGCTCTGCAGTAAGGACACAGTGAAGCAGTGATGCTCTGCAGTGAGGACACACAGTGAAGCAGTGATGCTCTGCAGTGAGGACACACAGTGAAGCAGTGATGCTCTGCAGTGAGGACACAGTGAAGCAGTGATGCTCTGCAGTGAGGACACACAGTGAAGCAGTGATGCTCTGCAGTGAGGACACAGTGAAGCAGTGATGCTCTGCAGTGAGGACACACAGTGAAGCAGTGATGCTCTGCAGTGAGGACACAGTGAAGCAGTGATGCTCTGCAGTGAGGACACAGTGAAGCAGTGATGCTCTGCAGTGAGGACACACAGTGAAGCAGTGATGCTCTGCAGTAAGGACACAGTGAAGCAGTGATGCTCTGCAGTGAGGACACACAGTGAAGCAGTGATGCTCTGCAGTGAGGACACAGTGAAGCAGTGATGCTCTACAGTGAGGACACAGTGAAGCAGTGATGCTCTGCAGTGAGGACACAGTGAAGCAGTGATGCTCTACAGTGAGGACACAGTGAAGCAGTGATGCTCTGCAGTAAGGACACAGTGAAGCAGTGATGCTCTGCAGTGAGGACACACAGTGAAGCAGTGATGCTCTGCAGTGAGGACACAGTGAAGCAGTGATGCTCTGCAGTGAGGACACAGTGAAGCAGTGATGCTCTACAGTGAGGACACAGTGAAGCAGTGATGCTCTGCAGTAAGGACACAGTGAAGCAGTGATGCTCTGCAGTGAGGACACACAGTGAAGCAGTGATGCTCTGCAGTGAGGACACACAGTGAAGCAGTGATGCTCTGCAGTGAGGACACAGTGAAGCAGTGATGCTCTGCAGTGAGGACACACAGTGAAGCAGTGATGCTCTGCAGTGAGGACACAGTGAAGCAGTGATGCTCTGCAGTAAGGACACAGTGAAGCAGTGATGCTCTGCAGTGAGGACACAGTGAAGCAGTGATGCTCTACAGTGAGGACACAGTGAAGCAGTGATGCTCTACAGTGAGGACACACAGTGAAGCAGTAATGTTCTGCAGTGAGGACACGCAGTGATGCTCTGCAGTGAGGACACAGTGAAGCAGTGATGCTCAGTGAAGCAGTGATGCTCTGCAGTGAGGACACACAGTGAAGCAGTGATGCTCTGCAGTGAGGACACACAGTGAAGCAGTGATGCTCTGCAGTGAGGACACACAGTGAAGCAGTGATGCTCTGCAGTGAGGACACACAGTGAAGCAGTGATGCTCTGCAGTGAGGACACACAGTGAAGCAGTGATGCTCTACAGTGAGGACACACAGTGAAGCAGTGATGCTCTACAGTGAGGACACACAGTGAAGCAGTGATGCTCTGCAGTGAGGACACACAGTGAAGCTCTGCAGTGAGGACACACAGTGAAGCAGTGATGCTCTGCAGTGAGGACACACAGTGAAGCAGTGATGCTCTGCAGTGAGGACACAGTGAAGCAGTGATGCTCTGCAGTGAGGACACACAGTGAAGCAGTGATGCTCTACAGTGAGGACACACAGTGAAGCAGTGATGCTCTGCAGTGAGGACACAGTGAAGCAGTGATGCTCTGCAGTGAGGACACACAGTGAAGCAGTGATGCTCTGCAGTGAGGACACAGTGAAGCAGTGATGCTCTACAGTGAGGACACACAGTGAAGCAGTGATGCTCTGCAGTGAGGACACACAGTGAAGCAGTGATGCTCTACAGTGAGGACACACAGTGAAGCAGTGATGCTCTGCAGTGAGGACACAGTGAAGCAGTGATGCTCTACAGTGAGGACACAGTGAAGCAGTGATGCTCTGCAGTGAGGACACACAGTGAAGCAGTGATGCTCTGCAGTGAGGACACACAGTGAAGCAGTGATGCTCTGCAGTGAGGACACAGTGAAGCAGTGGTGCTCTGCAGTAAGGACACAGTGAAGCAGTG
Source organism: Ranitomeya imitator (assembly GCF_032444005.1). Classification (NCBI taxonomy): domain Eukaryota; kingdom Metazoa; phylum Chordata; class Amphibia; order Anura; family Dendrobatidae; genus Ranitomeya; species Ranitomeya imitator. The sequence continues at coordinate 116,144,507 of NC_091291.1, read as the reverse complement.
ATGCTCTGCAGTGAGGACACACAGTGAAGCAGTGATGCTCTGCAGTGAGGACACACAGTGAAGCAGTGATGCTCTGCAGTGAGGACACACAGTGAAGCAGTGATGCTCTGTAGTAAGGACACAGTGAAGCAGTGATGCTCTGCAGTGAGGACACACAGTGAAGCAGTGATGCTCTGCAGTGAGGACACAGTGAAGCAGTGATGCTCTGCAGTGAGGACACACAGTGAAGCAGTGATGCTCTGTAGTAAAAACACAGTGAAGCAGTGATGCTCTGCAGTGAGGACACACAGTGAAGCAGTGATGCTCTGCAGTGAGGACACACAGTGAAGCAGTGATGCTCTGCAGTGAGGACACACAGTGAAGCAGTGATGCTCTGTAGTAAGGACACAGTGAAGCAGTGATGCTCTGCAGTGAGGACACACAGTGAAGCAGTGATGCTCTGCAGTGAGGACACAGTGAAGCAGTGATGCTCTGCAGTGAGGACACACAGTGAAGCAGTGATGCTCTGCAGTGAGGACACAGTGAAGCAGTGATGCTCTGCAGTGAGGACACACAGTGAAGCAGTGATGCTCTGTAGTAAAAACACACAGTGAAGCAGTGATGCTCTGTAGTAAAAACACAGTGAAGCAGTGATGCTCTGCAGTGAGGACACACAGTGAAGCAGTGATGCTCTGCAGTGAGGACACACAGTGAAGCAGTGATGCTCTGCAGTGAGGACACACAGTGAAGCAGTGATGCTCTGCAGTAAGGACACAGTGAAGCAGTGATGCTCTGCAGTGAGGACACAGTGAAGCAGTGATGCTCTGCAGTAAGGACACAGTGAAGCAGTGATGCTCTGCAGTGAGGACACAGTGAAGCAGTGATGCTCTGCAGTGAGGACACACAGTGAAGCAGTGATGCTCTGCAGTGAGGACACAGTGAAGCAGTGATGCTCTGTAGTAAGGACACAGTGAAGCAGTGATGCTCTGCAGTGAGGACACAGTGAAGCAGTGATGCTCTGCAGTGAGGACACAGTGAAGCAGTGATGCTCTGCAGTGAGGACACAGTGAAGCAGTGATGCTCTGCAGTGAGGACACACAGTGAAGCAGTGATGCTCTGCAGTGAGGACACTGAAGCAGTGATGCTCTGCAGTGAGGACACACAGTGAAGCACTGATGCTCTGCAGTGAGGACACACAGTGAAGCACTGATGCTCTGCAGTGAGGACACACAGTGAAGCAGTGATGCTCTGCAGTGAGGACACAGTGAAGCAGTGATGCTCTGCAGTGAGGACACAGTGAAGCAATGATGCTCTGCAGTGAGGACACAGTGAAGCAGTGATGCTCTGCAGTGAGGACACAGTGAAGCAGTGATGCTCTGCAGTGAGGACACAGTGAAGCAGTGATGCTCTGCAGTGAGGACACACAGTGAAGCAGTGATGCTCTGCAGTGAGGACACAGTGAAGCAGTGATGCTCTGCAGTAAGGACACAGTGAAGCAGTGATGCTCTGCAGTGAGGACACACAGTGAAGCAGTGATGCTCTGCAGTGAGGACACAGTGAAGCAGTGATGCTCTACAGTGAGGACACAGTGAAGCAGTGATGCTCTGCAGTGAGGACACAGTGAAGCAGTGATGCTCTACAGTGAGGACACAGTGAAGCAGTGATGCTCTGCAGTAAGGACACAGTGAAGCAGTGATGCTCTGCAGTGAGGACACACAGTGAAGCAGTGATGCTCTGCAGTGAGGACACAGTGAAGCAGTGATGCTCTGCAGTGAGGACACAGTGAAGCAGTGATGCTCTACAGTGAGGACACAGTGAAGCAGTGATGCTCTGCAGTAAGGACACAGTGAAGCAGTGATGCTCTGCAGTGAGGACACACAGTGAAGCAGTGATGCTCTGCAGTGAGGACACACAGTGAAGCAGTGATGCTCTGCAGTGAGGACACAGTGAAGCAGTGATGCTCTGCAGTGAGGACACACAGTGAAGCAGTGATGCTCTGCAGTGAGGACACAGTGAAGCAGTGATGCTCTGCAGTGAGGACACACAGTGAAGCAGTGATGCTCTGCAGTGAGGACACAGTGAAGCAGTGATGCTCTGCAGTGAGGACACAGTGAAGCAGTGATGCTCTGCAGTGAGGACACACAGTGAAGCAGTGATGCTCTGCAGTAAGGACACAGTGAAGCAGTGATGCTCTGCAGTGAGGACACACAGTGAAGCAGTGATGCTCTGCAGTGAGGACACAGTGAAGCAGTGATGCTCTACAGTGAGGACACAGTGAAGCAGTGATGCTCTGCAGTGAGGACACAGTGAAGCAGTGATGCTCTACAGTGAGGACACAGTGAAGCAGTGATGCTCTGCAGTAAGGACACAGTGAAGCAGTGATGCTCTGCAGTGAGGACACACAGTGAAGCAGTGATGCTCTGCAGTGAGGACACAGTGAAGCAGTGATGCTCTGCAGTGAGGACACAGTGAAGCAGTGATGCTCTACAGTGAGGACACAGTGAAGCAGTGATGCTCTGCAGTAAGGACACAGTGAAGCAGTGATGCTCTGCAGTGAGGACACACAGTGAAGCAGTGATGCTCTGCAGTGAGGACACACAGTGAAGCAGTGATGCTCTGCAGTGAGGACACAGTGAAGCAGTGATGCTCTGCAGTGAGGACACACAGTGAAGCAGTGATGCTCTGCAGTGAGGACACAGTGAAGCAGTGATGCTCTGCAGTAAGGACACAGTGAAGCAGTGATGCTCTGCAGTGAGGACACACAGTGAAGCAGTGATGCTCTGCAGTGAGGACACAGTGAAGCAGTGATGCTCTACAGTGAGGACACAGTGAAGCAGTGATGCTCTACAGTGAGGACACAGTGAAGCAGTGATGCTCTACAGTGAGGACACAGTGAAGCAGTGATGTTCTGCAGTGAGGACACAGTGAAGCAGTGATGCTCTGCAGTGAGGACACAGTGAAGCAGTGATGCTCTACAGTGAGGACACAGTGAAGCAGTGATGCTCTACAGTGAGGACACACAGTGAAGCAGTGATGTTCTGCAGTGAGGACACGCAGTGAGGACACAGTGAAGCAGTGATGCTCAGTGAAGCAGTGATGCTCTGCAGTGAGGACACACAGTGAAGCAGTGATGCTCTGCAGTGAGGACACAGTGAAGCAGTGATGCTCTGCAGTGAGGACACAGTGAAGCAGTGATGCTCTACAGTGAGGACACAGTGAAGCAGTGATGCTCTACAGTGAGGACACAGTGAAGCAGTGATGTTCTGCAGTGAGGACACGCAGTGATGCTCTGCAGTGAGGACACAGTGAAGCAGTGATGCTCTACAGTGAGGACACAGTGAAGCAGTGATGCTCTACAGTGAGGACACACAGTGAAGCAGTAATGTTCTGCAGTGAGGACACGCAGTGATGCTCTGCAGTGAGGACACAGTGAAGCAGTGATGCTCAGTGAAGCAGTGATGCTCTGCAGTGAGGACACACAGTGAAGCAGTGATGCTCTGCAGTGAGGACACACAGTGAAGCAGTGATGCTCTGCAGTGAGGACACACAGTGAAGCAGTGATGCTCTGCAGTGAGGACACACAGTGAAGCAGTGATGCTCTGCAGTGAGGACACACAGTGAAGCAGTGATGCTCTGCAGTGAGGACACACAGTGAAGCAGTGATGCTCTACAGTGAGGACACACAGTGAAGCAGTGATGCTCTACAGTGAGGACACACAGTGAAGCAGTGATGCTCTGCAGTGAGGACACACAGTGAAGCTCTGCAGTGAGGACACACAGTGAAGCAGTGATGCTCTGCAGTGAGGACACACAGTGAAGCAGTGATGCTCTGCAGTGAGGACACAGTGAAGCAGTGATGCTCTGCAGTGAGGACACACAGTGAAGCAGTGATGCTCTACAGTGAGGACACACAGTGAAGCAGTGATGCTCTGCAGTGAGGACACAGTGAAGCAGTGATGCTCTGCAGTGAGGACACACAGTGAAGCAGTGATGCTCTGCAGTGAGGACACAGTGAAGCAGTGATGCTCTACAGTGAGGACACACAGTGAAGCAGTGATGCTCTGCAGTGAGGACACACAGTGAAGCAGTGATGCTCTACAGTGAGGACACACAGTGAAGCAGTGATGCTCTGCAGTGAGGACACAGTGAAGCAGTGATGCTCTACAGTGAGGACACAGTGAAGCAGTGATGCTCTGCAGTGAGGACACACAGTGAAGCAGTGATGCTCTGCAGTGAGGACACACAGTGAAGCAGTGATGCTCTGCAGTGAGGACACAGTGAAGCAGTGGTGCTCTGCAGTAAGGACACAGTGAAGCAGTGATGCTCTGCAGTGAGGACACACAGTGAAGCAGTGATGCTCTGCAGTGAGGACACACAGTGAAGCAGTGATGCTCTGCAGTGAGGACACACAGTGAAGCAGTGATGCTCTGTAGTAAGGACACAGTGAAGCAGTGATGCTCTGCAGTGAGGACACACAGTGAAGCAGTGATGCTCTGCAGTGAGGACACAGTGAAGCAGTGATGCTCTGCAGTGAGGACACACAGTGAAGCAGTGATGCTCTGCAGTGAGGACACAGTGAAGCAGTGATGCTCTGCAGTGAGGACACACAGTGAAGCAGTGATGCTCTGTAGTAAAAACACAGTGAAGCAGTGATGCTCTGCAGTGAGGACACACAGTGAAGCAGTGATGCTCTGCAGTGAGGACACACAGTGAAGCAGTGATGCTCTGCAGTGAGGACACACAGTGAAGCAGTGATGCTCTGCAGTAATGACACAGTGAAGCAGTGATGCTCTGCAGTGAGGACACAGTGAAGCAGTGATGCTCTGCAGTAAGGACACAGTGAAGCAGTGATGCTCTGCAGTGAGGACACAGTGAAGCAGTGATGCTCTGCAGTGAGGACACACAGTGAAGCAGTGATGCTCTGCAGTGAGGACACAGTGAAGCAGTGATGCTCTGTAGTAAGGACACAGTGAAGCAGTGATGCTCTGCAGTGAGGACACAGTGAAGCAGTGATGCTCTGCAGTGAGGACACACAGTGAAGCAGTGATGCTCTGCAGTGAGGACACAGTGAAGCAGTGATGCTCTGCAGTGAGGACACACAGTGAAGCAGTGATGCTCTGCAGTGAGGACACTGAAGCAGTGATGCTCTGCAGTGAGGACACACAGTGAAGCACTGATGCTCTGCAGTGAGGACACACAGTGAAGCACTGATGCTCTGCAGTGAGGACACACAGTGAAGCAGTGATGCTCTGCAGTGAGGACACACAGTGAAGCAGTGATGCTCTGCAGTGAGGACACACAGTGAAGCAGTGATGCTCTGCAGTAAGGACACAGTGAAGCAGTGATGCTCTGCAGTGAGGACACACAGTGAAGCAGTGATGCTCTGCAGTGAGGACACGCAGTGATGCTCTGCAGTGAGGACACACAGTGAAGCAGTGATGCTCTGCAGTGAGGACACACAGTGAAGCAGTGATGCTCTGCAGTAAGGACACAGTGAAGCAGTGATGCTCTGCAGTGAGGACACACAGTGAAGCAGTGATGCTCTGCAGTGAGGACACACAGTGAAGCAGTGATGCTCTACAGTGAGGACACACAGTGAAGCAGTGATGCTCTGTAGTAAGGACAGTGAAGCAGTGATCCTCTGCAGTGAGGACACACAGTGAAGCAGTGATGCTCTGTAGTAAGGACACAGTGAAGCAGTGATGCTCTGCAGTGAGGACAGTGAAGCAGTGATGCTCTGCAGTGAGGACACACAGTGAAGCAGTGATGCTCTGCAGTGAGGACACAGTGAAGCAATGATGCTCTGCAGTGAGGACACACAGTGAAGCAGTGATGCTCTGTAGTAAGGACAGTGAAGCAGTGATGCTCTGCAGTGAGGACACACAGTGAAGCAGTGATGCTCTGCAGTGAGGACACAGTGAAGCAGTGATGCTCTGCAGTGAGGACACACAGTGAAGCAGTGATGCTCTGCAGTGAGGACACTGAAGCAGTGATGCTCTGCAGTGAGGACACACAGTGAAGCAGTGATGCTCTGCAGTGAGGACACAGTGAAGCACTGATGCTCTGCAGTGAGGACACACAGTGAAGCAGTGATGCTCTGCAGTGAGCACACACAGTGAAGCAGTGATGCTCTGCAGTGAGGACACACAGTGAAGCAGTGATGCTCTGCAGTAAGGACACAGTGAAGCAGTGATGCTCTGCAGTGAGGACACACAGTGAAGCAGTGATGCTCTGCAGTGAGGACACACAGTGAAGCAGTGATGCTCTACAGTGAGGACACACAGTGAAGCAGTGATGCTCTGTAGTAAGGACAGTGAAGCAGTGATGCTCTGCAGTGAGGACACACAGTGAAGCAGTGATGCTCTGTAGTGAGGACACAGTGAAGCAGTGATGCTCTGCAGTGAGGACACAGTGAAGCAGTGATGCTCTGCAGTGAGGACACAGTGAAGCAGTGATGCTCTGCAGTGAGGACACAGTGAAGCAGTGATGCTCTGCAGTGAGGACACACAGTGAAGCAGTGATGCTCTGTAGTAAGGACAGTGAAGCAGTGATGCTCTGCAGTGAGGACACAGTGAAGCAGTGATGCTCTGCAGTGAGGACACACAGTGAAGCAGTGATGCTCTGCAGTGAGGACACACAGTGAAGCAGTGATGCTCTGCAGTGAGGACACACAGTGAAGCAGTGATGCTCTGTAGTAAGGACAGTGAAGCAGTGATGCTCTGCAGTGAGGACACACAGTGAAGCAGTGATGCTCTGTGTTACTGGTGTGATGGCCCTGCTCGCACTTATATTTGGGGCTGCACGCTGCACTCCGGCCTCTGTCATCAGTAGTGAATCCTGCACAATGTGATGTTGTTCTTCCTGCTGCTGTCACCGTCCTACCTGCAGCACAGATGACCTATGTATAAGCTGGGGGTCCGGCGACCACCCGTCAGCGGCCACCAGGTCCTGAAGAACAGTGTGCGGGGTCCTCACCCCACTGTCAGGTTCTGCATCTTGGCTCCCATTAACTTCCATCCCCCGGTAACAGTAAATCAGTTGGTCGTCTGTGTCCCTTCCTAAAAGTCCTGGACAACCCCTTTAAGTTCCTGCAGACCTCTCACCTGTTGTGTCCTTTATCTTGATTTGTATTTTACCTCTTTCTACAAAATCTGTAATAGAGTTCTGCCGTCTTTGCTGATTGGATCATTTCTTATTTTGTAAGCAGAGAGGATCTTGGAAAATTGTAGAGAAAAGTTGTAAATTCCTTATAGAATTCACTGACAGATTCTCAGTTCACTCATTCCGCAGCCAGCAATGTGCAGGAAACCTAGAGGGTGTAAAAGCCAAACGTGTCACTTCGTTACTTGGATAGATCACTGATCTAAAGGGATCTAATCTGCCGACAGCAGGATATGAGAAGATTGATTTGCAACTATTCAGCACCAAAAGTTTCAAACTTTTTAAAAAGTTCCATGTTTGTCTAAAACTTCCGAATAATGAAAAATGAAACTTTACTGCGGCGAAGGACGGGAGTGAGAAATGGCAAAGAAAAAAAGACATTTGGTACATGTCACATATGAATCTGTCTAAAAAATCTGCAATACCAAAGTAGTTGAAAAATGTAAAGTAAAAAATAAAGAAAAGTTTAAAAAAAAAGAACAAAACGTTTAAAGAATAAGCAGTAACTACTAAAACCACTAAAAAGGAGCTAATTACTCTAGAAAACGGGAGGCACAGCAATGATGAATCGGGACTTCGCAAGAGTAAAGGTGTACTAGAAGCTTAGGGGTTAATGTCTGATGAAGGAATTGGGTTGGAAGAAATAAAATTAAAAGGATGGTAAATGGAGAAGCATTAGATTAGGGAATGTGACACATCTGCCTAAGAAGATGAGCTTTTTAGGACTTGCTTAAAGCTTAATGCTGACAGTGTTCTGATTTTCCAAGGTAGCGCATTCCAGAGAACTGGTGCAGCACGAGAGAAGTCCAATGCAAAAGTGGTGCGTTTACCCACAGCAGCCATTCTGATGCTGGGACTGACAGCCAGCCGGCCGCCCGCTCGTTTATCTGGGAAAGTCAATGATACAAGCTTTAGAGGTGAAAATTAAAGTCTCTTTTAATCGGCTGTAGACGTTAATGAAGTGAGTTTCTGATAAATATTCCGGTGTGACATCATCATGAATGTACGTGTAATATTGTGCCACACCAGAAGAGGCGCCGCAGATGAACATAATTGTTTGTACTGGGAAGTCGTTGACAAGTGATCTGATCAGTTGCAAGCTGCATCAATCAGACGGAACTGTGACCGCTGCAGCCGATCAGCAGCAATTGATTGGTTACAGTTGTCTATTGATTGCAGGAATTGCAGCGCCAGTCAGGGAGGTAAGTATGTAGGGTTTTTTTTCTTATGTAGAGCAGTTAAGGAGAGATCTTAACCCACTTTAACCCCTTGTATAAGGGGGTCAGACGCTATTGACAATATACTGTATGTAAAACCTTAAAAGGATTTTTTTTTCCCAAATTTGTAAAGTTATTGTCGATCCATAGGATAAGGGATGATTTGCTCATTGCTGGAGGTCTGGGACCCCCAATGATCCAGAGGACGGAGTTCTTGAATGGAGCAGAACTGTGCATGGTCCACTTCATTTATTCTTCATAGGACAGCAGATGAAAGCCAAGTACAGCGCTCGGCTATAGAAAAAGAATGAAGCGGAGGCCAAGATTGGGCACCTCCACTCCATTCAAGATGAGGGTCTTCAAAGCCCCATTCTTGGGATCGCCGGCAGCCACAGTGGGAATAGGACAGAACTTTTACAGTTTTGGAAGAACCCCTTTAAATAACTTCATCTGCAGCTTTTTCACTTGTCTAATTCTTGCAGTGAGGATGTATAGTGACACCTAGTGTTGAGAAGAGGGATCTGCACATATAGTTCTGTAATAGGAAGGGCTGCTAAGTCTTTGTGATTGTTTTTTGTTTCTATGGTAACGAACGTTAGATCATATGAAAGCCTTATGTGTCTAATATATGTTTTCAAAATGTTGTCTTTTTTTAGCTTATGGCAACAGTGTTCTACGCACGTGGGAAAACAAAATGGCGGAGTCTAATGCGATATTCACAGCAAATGAGAGCAGAGCAGTGATACAATTCTTGTTTCTGCAAGGAAAGTCCACGAAGGATATTCATGGTGATATGTGGCAGACATTGGGGGATCGATGCCCTTCCTATTCTACAGGTAAGAACTGGGTTGCCAAATTTAAAACAGGCCACTTCAGCACCAACAATGAGGAAGGTTCTGGCCGACCGAGAGCGGTTGTTGTTCCAGAGATCATCGATGCTGTGCACAACCTCATACTGGAGAATCGGCAAATTTCAGCTAAAGCAATAGCAGACATTGGGGATTTCCTGTGATCGTGTTTGTGTAATTATCCATGATCATTTGGACATGAAGACGCTATCTGCAAAGTGGGTCCCCAAATGTTTGACGACAGGTCAGAAAAGCATACGAGTGAAAACTTCCAGGTCCATTTGTCAGCATTTCCACACTGATGAGAACTTCCTGGATCGACTGGTCACTATGGATGAGACCTGGATGTATTTGTATAACCCTGAAACCAAGGAACAGTCAAAAGAGTGGAGGCACGGTGGTTCTCCTCGTCCAAAGAAGTTCAGGGTTCAAAAATCAGCCACTAAGGAGATAGCGTCTGTGTTCTGGGATAAGGAGGCCATGCTGCTAGTGGACTACCGTCAAAAGGGTTCCACCATCAATGCGAGGGATTACATTGAACTTTTGGACCAATTGAAGGCATCTCTAAAGGCCAAAAGGCACGGCAAGCTGTCCAGAGGAATCTTGTTCCTGCAAGACAACGCCTCCGCTCACACTGCACGAACGACCAAGGCAAAACTGGCAGAGCTGGGCTTCCAGCTGGTTGACCAGACCACCCTCCTTATTCACCAGATCTAGCTCCCTCCGACTATCATCTGTTTCCAAACCTGAAGAATCACCTCAAGGGTACCAAATTTCACACCATTTCTGATGCCATGGTCGTTACGGATGCCTGGTTTGAGGCACAACCGAAATCCTTGTTTTTGCAAGGCTTACAGAGCTCGGAATACCAATGTCAGAAGTGTGTTAGCATCAGTGGAGAGGATGTGGAATGATTGCAAAGTTTCATCTTCCCATCTCGTTTCTTTCTGGGTAAAGCCAAAGACTTATCAGCCGCCCCACATTATTACTATTTGACCTCATAAACATGACTTTGCAAAGAACACATACAGTGGGGCAAAAAAGTATTTAGTCAGTCAGCAATAGTGCAAGTTCCACCACTTAAAAAGATGAGAGGCGTCTGTAATTTACATCATAGGTAGACCTCAACTATGGGAGACAAACTGAGAAAAAAAAATCCAGAAAATCACATTGTCTGTTTTTTTATCATTTTTTTTGCATATTATGGTGAAAAATAAGTATTTGGTCAGAAACAAACAATCAAGATTTCTGGCTCTCACAGACCTGTAACTTCTTCTTTGAGAGTCTCCTCTTTCCTCCACTCATTACCTGTAGTAATGGCACCTGTTTAAACTTGTTATCAGTATAAAAAGACACCTGTGCACACCCTCAAACAGTCTGACTCCAAACTCCACTATGGTGAAGACCAAAGAGCTGTCAAAGGACACCAGAAACAAAATTGTAGCCCTGCACCAGGCTGGGAAGACTGAATCTGCAATAGCCAACCAGCTTGGAGTGAAGAAATCAACAGTGGGAGCAATAATTAGAAAATGGAAGACATACAAGACCACTGATAATCTCCCTCGATCTGGGGCTCCACGCAAAATCCCACCCCGTGGGGTCAGAATGATCATAAGAACGGTGAGCAAAAATCCCAAAACCACGCGGGGGGACCTAGTGAATGAACTGCAGAGAGCTGGGACCAATGTAACAAGGCCTACCATAAGTAACACACTACGCCACCATGGACTCAGATCCTGCAGTGCCAGACGTGTCCCACTGCTTAAGCCAGTACATGTCCGGGCCCATCTGAAGTTTGCTAGAGAGCATTTGGATGATCCAGAGGAGTTTTGGGAGAATGTCCTATGGTCTGATGAAACCAAACTGGAACTGTTTGGTAGAAACACAACTTGTCGTGTTTGGAGGAAAAAGAATACTGAGTTGCATCCATCAAACACCATACCTACTGTAAAGCATGGTGGTGGAAACATCATGCTTTGGGGCTGTTTCTCTGCAAAGGGGCCAGGATGACTGATCCGGGTACATGAAAGAATGAATGGGGCCATGTATCGTGAGTTTTGAGTGCAAACCTCCTTCCATCAGCAAGGGCATTGAAGATGAAACGTGGCTGGGTCTTTCAACATGACAATGATCCAAAGCACACCGCCAGGGCAACGAAGGAGTGGCTTCATAAGAAGCATTTCAAGGTCCTGGAGTGGCCTAGCCAGTCTCCAGATCTCAACCCTATAGAAAACCTTTGGAGGGAGTTGAAAGTCCGTGTTGCCAAGCGAAAAGCCAAAAACATCACTGCTCTAGAGGAGATCTGCATGGAGGAATGGGCCAACATACCAACAACAGTGTGTGGCAACCTTGTGAAGACTTACAGAAAACGTTTGACCTCTGTCATTGCCAACAAAGGATATATTACAAAGTATTGAGATGAAATTTTGTTTCTGACCAAATACTTATTTTCCACCATAATATGCAAATAAAATGTTAAAAAAACAGACTGTGATTTTCTGGATTTTTTTTTTCTCAGTTTGTCTCCCATAGTTGAGGTCTACCTATGATGTAAATTACAGACGCCTCTCATCTTTTTAAGTGGTGGAACTTGCATTATTGCTGACTGACTAAATACTTTTTTGCCCCACTGTATATACACTGCTCAAAAAAATAAAGGGAACACTTAAACAACAGAATATAACTCCAAGTAAATCAAACTTCTGTGAAATCAAACTGTCCACTTTGGAAGCAACATTGTTTGACAATCAATTTCACATGCTGTTGTGCAAATGGAATAGACAATAGATGGAAATTATTGGCAATTATCAAGACACACTCAATAAAGGAATGGTTCTGCAGGTGGGGACCACAGACCACATCTCAGTACCAATGCTTTTTGGCTGATGTTTTGGTCACTTTTGAATGTTGGTTGTGCTTTCACACTCGTGGTAGCATGAGACAGACTCTACAACCCACACAAGTGGCTCAGGTACTGCAGCTCATCCAGGATGGCACATCAATGAGAGCTGTGGCAAGAAGGTTTGCTGTGTCTGTCAGCGTAGTGTCCAGAGGCTGGAGGCGCTACCAGGAGACAGGTCAGTACATCAGAAGACGTGGAGGGGGCCGTAGGAGGGCAACAACCCATCAGCAGGACCGCTACCTCAGCCTTTGTGCAAGGAACAGGAAGAGCACTGCCAGAGCCCTGCAAAATGACCTCCAGCAGGCCACAAATGTGCATGTGTCTGCACAAACGGTTAGAAACTAACTCCATGAGGATGGTCTGATGGCCCAACGTCCACAGATGGGGGTTGTGCTCACAGCCCAACACGGTGCAGGACGCTTGGCATTTGCCACAGAACACCAGGATTGGCAAGTTCGCCACTGGCACCCTGTGCTCTTCACAGATGAAAGGTTCACACTGAGCACATGTGACAGAGTCTGGAGACGTCATGGAGAGCGATCTGCTGCCAGCAACATCCTTCAGCAAGACCGGTTTGGCAGTGGGTGAGTAATGGTGTGGGGTGGCATTTCTTTGGAGGGCCACACAGCCCTCCATGTGCTCGCCAGAGGTAGCCTGACTGCCATTAGGTACTAAGATGAGATCCTCAGACGCCTTGTGAGACAATATGCTGGTGCGGTTGGCCCTGGGTTCCTCCTAATGCAGGACAATGCCAGATCTCATGTGGCTGGATTGTGTCAGCAGTTTCTGCAAGATGAAGACATTGAAGCTGTGGACTAGCCCGCCCGTTCCCCAGACCTGAATCCGATTGAACACATCTGGAACATCATGTCTCGCACCATCCACGTTGCACCACAGACTGTCCAGGAATTGGCGGATGCTTTAATCCAGGTCTGTGAGGAGATCCCTCAGGAGACCATCCGCTGCCTCATCAGGAGCATGCCCAGGTGTTGTAGGAAGGTCATACAGGCACATGGAGGCCACACACACTACTGAGCATCATTTCCTTGTCTTGAGGAATTTCCACTGAAGTTTCATCAGCCTGTAACTTCATTTTCCACTTTGATTTTGAGCATCATTCCAACTCCAGACCTCCATGGGATATTAGTTGTGATTTACGTTTATCGTTTTTAGGTTTTATTGTTCTCAACACATTCCACTAGGTAATGAATAAAGATTTACAACTGGAATGTTTCATTCAGTGATATCTAGGATGTGGGATTTTAGTGTTCCCTTTATTTTTTTGAGATTATATATATATATATATTTGTCTAAGGCAGGGGTGTCAAACTGCATTCCTCGAGGGCTGCAAACAGGTCATGTTTTCAGGATTTCCTTGTACTGCACAGGTGATAATTTAATCACCTACACAAATAATGAGTTGGGCACTTCCGTCTGTTTGTCTGTCTGTCACGGAAATCCCAAGTCGCTGATTGGTCACGGCCAGCGAAATGGCCGCTCCCTACTCTTCAGTCAGTGCCCCCTCCATACTCCCTCCCAGTCAGCGCACGCCGCCCACATAGCGTTTTAGCAGTCCGTTAAAACGACTGCGTTACACCGCAGCATAACGCGGTGTAACAGTCTGTCAACGCTGCTATTAACATTGTGTGACGAACTTTTTACTATTGATGCTGCCTATGCAGCATCAATAGTAAAAAGATATATTAAAATTTAAAAAAAAAAATGGCGTTATTCTCACCTTCCGCCGTCCACCGATGCGTGTGAGCAGCGAGGCTGCCGCCAGCTTACAAAAAGAGATGTAATTATCCAGATGACCGCCAAGTCATCTGGGTAATCTCGCAATGCATCACTGGGAACAGAAGCTGGCGGCAGCCTCGACGCTTGCGCGCATCGGTGGACGGCGGAAGGTGAGTATATAACTATCTCTGCTAAAAAATAAAATTAAAAAAAGTATAGTGCCCACACTGCTGTATACTATGTGGGCTATTTTATATACTGCATGGGCTGTTATTTACTACGTGGCTGCTATATACTATGTGGCTGCTATATACTACCTGGCTGTGCTATATACTACGTGGCGGGTGTGATGAGGGAGCAGCCGCCATCTTGGATACGGGGCACACTAACAGATTGGCTTGACTATTTTGTCCCATATCAAAATTCACCTGGCCCCCACCTTTTCCCTACTCCAATGAAGGCCCTTTAGTATGGTAATGAACTGAGGCCAGTGTAGCAGGCAGATGGCACTACAAAGATTGAATGAGGAAACCACGCCAGCAGGGCGCAAAGTGATGCCTGAAGGCTTAATTAAAGTATACATGTCAGGTGGCTACAGGATACACGTCTATTGTCTTCCCAGCCGGACCGTCTACAACATGAAATTATGGACGCATCGTCCGAGGTACAGGCTCATAAAGCCCTGAAGAAATTGCGCATCTGACAGTGCAACTCCCAGGTCAGTGAGGGTTCTAGTACCGGTGATGTAGAGATCAGCCTCTCACAGCGACCGAATGGGTCCAGGTTTGATCCCTGTACGACCAGCAGAACAAACCACATGCGTTGGTACCGCCTGTGTACTGATCCGCTCATCCTGAGAGAAGTTATTCCATTTATTAGATATTGGGAACAGATTTTGCAGGGAAGCTGAGGGGTGGAGATTATTAACCCACCCAGGTAGAGGGGGGGAGGGACACAGAAGGAATAAGAGCTGAGGACACATGGAGAGTGCAGACACACATGAGAAGATGATGAAATAAGGAACAGGGCATGCCAGCCAGAGTGGAGCAAGCACATGCTTTTTGGATTCTGCCCGGCAACTAAGTCTTGTACCTGTGGAACGCAGAGCTCCCCGGCCTCCACAAGCGACCTTCAACCTGGTAAATTGACCTCCAGCTTTATACCTCCAAAACCTTGTATTAGTATATATTTTATAGAAACCACAAAAAGTCAGAAATGAACAGCACCAGGGACACTCTTACATGCAGGCTCAGCTTATGCAGGAGGATTCTTAATAAGACTTTTGTAACACATGCGTTCCAAGCGTTTCATGGGTGGTGCTCAACATATAGCAGTAAATAGAAGAACAAGCGGTGCTTGAGAAGACAGCCGTGGCACTCACCCAAAACTTGCTGTATTCAATGTCCTTTATTGATCTTCGTTCACAAATGGACATATTGGTGGAGAGACGGCAGGCGAACGAGGAGATGCGGGGAGTGAAGGACGGACGACGGCCGTTTCGCGCAAATGCACTTCTACGGGTTCAGAGACCCGTAGAAGCGCATTTGTGCGAAACGGCCGTCGTCCGTCCTTCCCTCCCCGCACCTCCTCGTTCGCCTGCCGCCTCTCCACCAATATGTCCATTTGTGTATGAAGATCAATAAAGGACATTGAATACAGAAAATTTTGGGTTAGTGCCACGTCTGTCTTCTCAAGCATCGATAGTTATATTTTACTCTGACTGTAACTCTTGGTATATTTTTGCTCTATATTTCTTGTAATTATCTAGTACGCCCTTAAGGCAATTAAATCAAATTAATTTTGGGCTCATCCTTTTATTCTGATTGCGAATCTTAGAATACCCGGCGTGGATAACAGGGCAGTCTCCCCGGCGGCCATTTGCTCTAGGTGCAGTTCCCTTATTGACCTGAGAGACAAAGGGGCGCCGGAGAGCTGTGCCTGTGTAGTTACATCATGGATTGGTGACGTGGGAGGAACCGGTGTCTAACAGCAGGCTGTGCTATATACTACGTGGCTGTGCTATATACTACATACTACGTGGCTGTGTATATACTATGTGGCTGTACTATATCTTGCACCCCGAACCTTCGACATCCTGCGACAGACGCAGTCCAGCCGCGAAATGACACGGGATTTAAACCAGGATTTATGTGGCAGCTATATACTACGTGGCTGTCTGTGTTATATAGTACGTGGGCTGTGTTCTATACTACGTGGCTGTACTATATCCTGCACCCCGAACCCCCGACCAATTAGCGACAGACGCAGTCCGGCCGCAAATGGACGCGGGATTTAAACCACGCTTCGCTGATTGATTGGTCGTGGCCGGCCGCAACCAATCAGTGATATTGGCGCGGGATTTAAACACCGTTTCGGTCATTGGTCGTGCCCGGCCGGCCGCGACCAATCAGTGACAGGCGCAGTCTGGCCACAAATTGGCGCCAGATTTGAACCACGCTTCGCTGATCGGCCAGCTGGGCGCAACCAATCAGCGATATTGGCGCGGAGTTTAACCCCCACTCAAAGGGCGACATACATATTCTAGAACACCCGATGCGTTAGACGGGCCACACACATATATATATATATATATATATATATATATATATATATATATATATATATATATATATATATTTATTATTTTTTTCTCATGGATTTACTTTTGACAACATTTACAATTTTATCACACTCATGTGCAGATATTTATGGCAAATACGAAAACAATCCTCCAAAAATAGACACTCGGATGGTTTTGGCTGCTTTTATCACCTACGTAACACCATCTAAAGAGTGGAAATAAAGTGACAGCTACTCCAGCCATCCATTAGTGAAGTGCACACCTCACCCCCGGCCAATGTGTATAACTTTTATCTGTTCTCTTCTCCATCAGCAAGAATGACACTGCCACCTGCTGGCTGCAGAGATTAGGTCTCCGCTAAATACTGCCATCTTCATGATCGCTCATTTCTCCCCAGCTCACATCACCTCTAGAAACTGGAGGTTCAGGTCCCTTGACCCTGCTAGTATATACAGTACTGTACAAAAGTTTTAGGCAGGTGTGGGGGGGGGGGGGGGGGGAAATGCTGCAAATAATTGAAAATACTATTAACAAAATGCTTAGAGAAATCAATATTTGCATCTTCGTCTTCAAAATGGCGTCACGTGATACTATAAAGGAGGCGTCAGACCAGCTCCAAATTTATTCTGCCACCAGATGACGACCTTAAACATTAAGAAGATGTCATTAAAAGGGATGGTTCAGCTTTAGTCACTCGATGTGACTGCACACTTGTGAATCCTGACCGTACGTGGTTAGAATGAGCCTGGAACAAGCGGCTATTTTATCACAAATATGTGATTGGCCACATTCCAACTAGACGTGCCCGGCCTTGCTCAATTTGCTTGTATTGGGTAAGGCCAGACACGTCTAGTCGGTACGTGATCTGTTATGACCTGGTGGTTAGGAGCACCCGGAATGACCTGATAGTTAAACCTCATACAGGACGAGCTCTGGGATGTAGGAGCTCTGCTGACCACAATCCCTAATCCTATCACACACACTAGAAATAGCCGTGGAGCGCTCCTGACTAGAGTTGAGCGACCTTGACCTTTTTAGAGTCGAGCCGGGTTTTGCGAAACCCGACTATGTCCAAAGTCGGGTCGAGTGAAATCGGCCGATTATGACGTAAAGTCGGGATCGACCGAAACACGAAACCCAATGCAAGTCAATGGGGCAGCATAGTCGGCAGTGAGTGGGGGCCAGGAAAACACCTAGAGTGCCCATTTTAATGTCAAAACCATCCATTCTTCTTAATGAAGCTTGTCAAGCGTAATTTACCTTATAATAATTGGAAGGCATTTGAAATTGGGGGTCATTTGGCTAAAGTTGTGGGGGGTAGGGCTGGTTCAAGTAATTAGTGGGCCCAGGAAATCTGGACCACGTCACGGCAGTGGAGCAGGGAGAGGTAAGTATTTCAACTTTGCAAGTGCTGTGAACCTGAGCAAGCAGGGGGGGCCCACTCGTTGGCATTGGCACTGGCACAGGGCCCCTCAAAGTACAGCGGTGTGTTTGCACGGCGGGGGCGCCTCCCACCGGCAGCAACACTTTTGCGTACTATGAGAGGCCCTGTGCCAGTGACGTCGCCAACTAGTATTCCTCCCCCCACCTGATGAAGGAACCTGCACTTTCATCTGCACCTTCCTCTTTGTCCCCGTGTAAGGTGGTATGGTATGCGGGAAGAGCAACCTGACTTTCAGCAGGGTCACAATGTTGTTGTGTAGCGTGCACGGGGAATGTTGCGTTATGGGTCAATGTACCAGCAGACTCATCTATCACTGGCTGGGCAATGGGCACGATGAAGTGGAAACACAGATATAGGCCCAAAGAAGAAAGTGGGCTAAATGCAGTTCAAAATTGGTAACACAGGAATAACCAGGGGGCATTGCAGTGGAGGACAACTGGAATGAGAGGCTGACACAGAGAGTAGGGCCAAATCAGTAAGTAGTCGAAATGCAGTTCAAAATTGGCAACCGTAGTAAACAGGCGGCACAGCTTTGTTCAGTGGAGGAGAACAGCAAGGAGTGGCAGACACCGATAGTAGGCCCCAAACCAACTAGTACGCCAAATGCAGTTGTTCCATTTAACCACAATTTAATGAGAGCCTGAAGATAGAAGCTCAGGAAAGGCAACCTGGGGAACACCTTGGAGTGTAACACACCATCTCTCTCCACCCCATACCCATTTTGTATGGCCTAATGCAGTGTACTTTTCTACAACTATTAAACGAGAGTCGGAAGACCGAAGCAATGGCAAGGAAACCTGGGGAACACCTTAGAGTGTAACACACCCTCTCTCTACACCCCATACCCAATTTGAAGGTCTAATGCAGTGTAGTTTCCAAGAACTACTAAACGAGAGCCGGAAGATCGAAGCTCAGGAAAGGCAACCTGGGGAACACCTTGGAGTGTAACACACCCTCTCGCTACACCCCATACCCAATTTGAAGGCCTAATGCAGCGTAGTTTCCAACAACTACTAAACGAGAGCCGGAAGATCGAAGCTCAGGAAAGGCAACCTGGGGAACACCTTGGAGTGTAACAAACCCTCTCTCTACACCCCATACCCAATTTGTAGGCCTAATGCAGCGTAGTTTCCGACAACTACTAAACGAGAGCATGAAGATCGAAGCTCAGGAAAGGCAACCTGGGGAACACCTTGGAGTGTAACACACCCTCTCTCTACACCCCATACCCAATTTGTAGGCCTAATGCAGCGTAGTTTCCGACAACTACTAAACGAGAGCCGGAATATCGAAGCTCAGGAAAGGCAACCTGGGGAACACCTTGGAGTGTAACACACCCTCTCTCTACACCCCATACCCAATTTGAAGGCCTAATGCAGTGTAGTTTCCAAGAACTACTAAACGAGAGCCGGAAGATCGAAGCTCAGGAAAGGCAACCTGGGGAACACCTTGGAGTGGAACACACCATCTCTCTACACCCCATACCCAATTTGAAGGCCTAATGCAGCGTAGTTTCCAACAACTACTAAACGAGAGCCGGTAGATCGAAGCTCAGGAAAGGCAACCTGGGGAACACCTTGGAGTGTAACACAACGTCTCTCTACACCACGGAAGGGATGATTCTTAGGAAGGAAGGCTGTTGGAAATAAGCATTGCGCGTCCGAGGGTGATTAGATTCTTATTAGGTATATACTCACCCTCGGACGCGCCCTGCTTCTTTATTTGGAATGAATGTTTATTTGCAATGTGGTGTTGACTTTCTCTATTATTTTGGTAATTAATGATTTTATTATTTTCATTATTTTGCATCTTCTCGGCAATAATATAAAGAAGACGCGACAGGACAACACTCGGTGGATGCCATATGTGTGTTTTCAATTTAAAAAAACTTTCAGTTAACTACTTGCAGGAGAAAGTAATTGTAGCTGGTGGCCATTTTTAGTACTGTACCAGATTTTAGTTGTGTGTTTGTTTTTAATGTTAAAATGTCTGCATTTGATATCTCACCAGTATTTTCTTTTTTATAAGCAAAATACTTATTTTTATATTTTCTGATGTTGGTTCCAGGGGTACACGGCCAGCAGTGCCCTGGTCAGTGTAGTAGTAGTTGAAAGAATGGACCGCAGACAGGCATCGAAGGCCTAAAATAAAAACACATGGCTGTAGGCAATTTTAAATTGGTTCCAGGGGTACACGGGCAGCAGTGGTCTGGTCAGTGGAAGTCTAGTGGAAGGAGTGACCGCAGACAGGCTTCCAAGGCCTAAAATAATAACACATGGCTGTAGGCAATTTTAAATTGGTTCCAGGGGTACACGGGCAGCAGTGACCTGGTCAGTGTAGTAGTAGTTGAAAGAATGGACCGCAGACAGGCATCGAAGGCCTAAAATAAAAAAATTGGGCTGGCTGTAGGCAATTTTAAATTGGTTCCAGGGGTACACGGACAGCAGTGGTGTGGTCAGTGGAGGCCTAGTGGAAGGAGTGACCGCAGACAGGCATCGAAGGCCTAAAATAATAACACATGGCTGTAGGCAATTTTAAATTGGTTCCAGGGGTACACGGGCAGCAGTGACCTGGTCAGTGTAGTAGTAGTTGAAAGAATGGACCGCAGACAGGCATCGAAGGCCTAAAATAAAAAAATTGGGCTGGCTGTAGGCAATTTTAAATTGGTTCCAGGGGTACACGGACAGCAGTGGTGTGGTCAGTGGAGGCCTAGTGGAAGGAGTGACCGCAGACAGGCATCGAAGGCCTAAAATAATAACACATGGCTGTAGGCAATTTTAAATTGGTTCCAGGGGTACACGGGCAGCAGTGACCTGGTCAGTGTAGTAGTAGTTGAAAGAATGGACCGCAGACAGGCATCGAAGGCCTAAAATAACAAAATTGGGCTGGCTGTAGGCAATTTTAAATTGGTTCCAGGGGTACACGGACAGCAGTGGTGTGGTCAGTGGAGGCCTAGTGGAAGGAGTGACCGCAGACAGGCATCGAAGGCCTAAAATAATAACACATGGCTGTAGGCAATTTTAAATTGGTTCCAGGGGTACACGGGCAGCAGTGACCTGGTCAGTGTAGTAGTAGTTGAAAGAATGGACCGCAGACAGGCATCGAAGGCCTAAAATAAAAACACATGGCTGTAGGCTATTTTAAATTGGTTCCAGGGGTACACGGACAGCAGTGGTGTGGTCAGTGGAGGCCTAGTGGAAGGAGTGACCGCAGACAGGCATCGAAGGCCTAAAATAATAACACATGGCTGTAGGCAATTTTAAATTGGTTCCAGGGGTAGACGGGCAGCAGTGACCTGGTCAGTGTAGTAGTAGTTGAAAGAATGGACCGCAGACAGGCATCGAAGGCCTAAAATAAAAAAATTGGGCTGGCTGTAGGCAATTTTAAATTGGTTCCAGGGGTACACGGGCAGCAGTGACCTGGTCAGTGTAGTAGTAGTTGAAAGAATGGACCGCAGACAGGCATCGAAGGCCTAAAATAAAAAAATTGGGCTGGCTGTAGGCAATTTTAAATTGGTTCCAGGGGTACACGGGCAGCAGTGGTGTGGTCAGTGGAGGCCTAGTGGAAGGAGTGACCGCAGACAGGCATCGAAGGCCTAAAATAATAACACATGGCTGTAGGCAATTTTAAATTGGTTCCAGGGGTACACGGGCAGCAGTGACCTGGTCAGTGGAAGTCTAGTGGAAGGAGTGACCGCAGACAGGCTTCCAAGGCCTAACATAACAAACTTGGGCTGGCTGTAGGCACTTTTAAATTGGTTCCAGGGGTACACGGGCAGCAGTGACCTGGTCAGTGTAGTAGTAGTTGAAAGAATGGACCGCAGACAGGCATCGAAGGCCTAAAATAATAACACATGGCTGTAGGCAATTTTAAATTGGTTCCAGGGGTACACGGACAGCAGTGGTGTGGTCAGTGGAGGCCTAGTGGAAGGAGTGACCGCAGACAGGCATCGAAGGCCTAAAATAATAACACATGGCTGTAGGCAATTTTAAATTGGTTCCAGGGGTACACGGGCAGCAGTGACCTGGTCAGTGTAGTAGTAGTTGAAAGAATGGACCGCAGACAGGCATCGAAGGCCTAAAATAAAAAAATTGGGCTGGCTGTAGGCAATTTTAAATTGGTTCCAGGGGTACACGGACAGCAGTGGTGTGGTCAGTGGAGGCCTAGTGGAAGGAGTGACCGCAGACAGGCATCGAAGGCCTAAAATAATAACACATGGCTGTAGGCAATTTTAAATTGGTTCCAGGGGTACACGGGCAGCAGTGACCTGGTCAGTGTAGTAGTAGTTGAAAGAATGGACCGCAGACAGGCATCGAAGGCCTAAAATAAAAACACATGGCTGTAGGCAATTTTAAATTGGTTCCAGGGGTACACGGACAGCAGTGGTGTGGTCAGTGGAGGCCTAGTGGAAGGAGTGACCGCAGACAGGCATCAAAGGCCTAAAATAATAACACATGGCTGTAGGCAATTTTAAATTGGTTCCAGGGGTAGACGGGCAGCAGTGACCTGGTCAGTGTAGTAGTAGTTGAAAGAATGGACCGCAGACAGGCATCGAAGGCCTAAAATAAAAAAATTGGGCTGGCTGTAGGCAATTTTAAATTGGTTCCAGGGGTACACGGGCAGCAGTGACCTGGTCAGTGTAGTAGTAGTTGAAAGAATGGACCGCAGACAGGCATCGAAGGCCTAAAATAAAAAAATTGGGCTGGCTGTAGGCAATTTTAAATTGGTTCCAGGGGTACACGGGCAGCAGTGGTGTGGTCAGTGGAGGCCTAGTGGAAGGAGTGACCGCAGACAGGCATCGAAGGCCTAAAATAATAACACATGGCTGTAGGCAATTTTAAATTGGTTCCAGGGGTACACGGGCAGCAGTGACCTGGTCAGTGGAAGTCTAGTGGAAGGAGTGACCGCAGACAGGCTTCCAAGGCCTAACATAACAAACTTGGGCTGGCTGTAGGCACTTTTAAATTGGTTCCAGGGGTACACGGGCAGCAGTGACCTGGTCAGTGTAGTAGTAGTTGAAAGAATGGACCGCAGACAGGCATCGAAGGCCTAAAATAAAAACACATGGCTGTAGGCAATTTTAAATTGGTTCCAGGGGTACACGGACAGCAGTGGTGTGGTCAGTGGAGGCCTAGTGGAAGGAGTGACCGCAGACAGGCATCGAAGGCCTAAAATAATAACACATGGCTGTAGGCAATTTTAAATTGGTTCCAGGGGTACACGGGCAGCAGTGACCTGGTCAGTGTAGTAGTAGTTGAAAGAATGGACCGCAGACAGGCATCGAAGGCCTAAAATAAAAAAATTGGGCTGGCTGTAGGCAATTTTAAATTGGTTCCAGGGGTACACGGACAGCAGTGGTGTGGTCAGTGGAGGCCTAGTGGAAGGAGTGACCGCAGACAGGCATCGAAGGCCTAAAATAATAACACATGGCTGTAGGCAATTTTAAATTGGTTCCAGGGGTACACGGGCAGCAGTGACCTGGTCAGTGTAGTAGTAGATGAAAGAATGGACCGCAGACAGGCATCGAAGGCCTAAAATAAAAACACATGGCTGTAGGCAATTTTAAATTGGTTCCAGGGGTACACGGACAGCAGTGGTGTGGTCAGTGGAGGCCTAGTGGAAGGAGTGACCGCAGACAGGCATCGAAGGCCTAAAATAATAACACATGGCTGTAGGCAATTTTAAATTGGTTCCAGGGGTACACGGGCAGCAGTGACCTGGTCAGTGTAGTAGTAGTTGAAAGAATGGACCGCAGACAGGCATCGAAGGCCTAAAATAAAAAAATTGGGCTGGCTGTAGGCAATTTTAAATTGGTTCCAGGGGTACACGGGCAGCAGTGGTGTGGTCAGTGGAGGCCTAGTGGAAGGAGTGACCGCAGACAGGCATCGAAGGCCTAAAATAATAACACATGGCTGTAGGCAATTTTAAATTGGTTCCAGGGGTACACGGGCAGCAGTGACCTGGTCAGTGGAAGTCTAGTGGAAGGAGTGACCGCAGACAGGCTTCCAAGGCCTAACATAACAAACTTGGGCTGGCTGTAGGCACTTTTAAATTGGTTCCAGGGGTACACGGGCAGCAGTGACCTGGTCAGTGTAGTAGTAGTTGAAAGAATGGACCGCAGACAGGCATCGAAGGCCTAAAATAAAAACACATGGCTGTAGGCAATTTTAAATTGGTTCCAGGGGTACACGGACAGCAGTGGTGTGGTCAGTGGAGGCCTAGTGGAAGGAGTGACCGCAGACAGGCATCGAAGGCCTAAAATAATAACACATGGCTGTAGGCAATTTTAAATTGGTTCCAGGGGTACACGGGCAGCAGTGACCTGGTCAGTGTAGTAGTAGTTGAAAGAATGGACCGCAGACAGGCATCGAAGGCCTAAAATAAAAAAATTGGGCTGGCTGTAGGCAATTTTAAATTGGTTCCAGGGGTACACGGACAGCAGTGGTGTGGTCAGTGGAGGCCTAGTGGAAGGAGTGACCGCAGACAGGCATCGAAGGCCTAAAATAATAACACATGGCTGTAGGCAATTTTAAATTGGTTCCAGGGGTACACGGACAGCAGTGGTGTGGTCAGTGGAGGCCTAGTGGAAGGAGTGACCGCAGACAGGCTTCCAAGGCCTAACATAACAAACTTGGGCTGGCTGTAGGCACTTTTAAATTGGTTCCAGGGGTACACGGGCAGCAGTGACCTGGTCAGTGTAGTAGTAGTTGAAAGAATGGACCGCAGACAGGCTTCGAAGGCCTAACATAACAAACTTGGGCTGGCTGTAGGCACTTTTAAATTGGTTCCAGGGGTACACGGGCAGCAGTGGTCTGGTCAGTGGAAGTCTAGTGGAAGGAGTGACCGCAGACAGGCTTCCAAGGCCTAACATAACAAACTTGGGCTGGCTGTAGGCACTTTTAAATTGGTTCCAGGGGTACACGGGCAGCAGTGGTCTGGTCAGTGGAAGTCTAGTGGAAGGAGTGACCGCAGACAGGCTTCCAAGGCCTAACATAACAAACTTGGGCTGGCTGTAGGCACTTTTAAATTGGTTCCAGGGGTACACGGGCAGCAGTGGTCTGGTCAGTGGAAGTCTAGTGGAAGGAGTGACCGCAGACAGGCTTCGAAGGCCTAACATAACAAAATTGGGCTGGCTGTAGGCACTTTAAATTGGTTCCAGGGGTACATGGGCAGCAGTGTATGGTCAGTGGAAGTCTAGTGGAAGGAGTGACGGCAGACAGTCTTCGAAGGCCTAACATAACAAAATTGGGCTGACTGTAGGCACTTTTAAATTGGTTCCAGGGTAACACGGCCAGCAGTGGCCTGGTCAGTGTAGTAGTTGTAGAAAGAAGGGACCGCAGACAGGCTTCGAAGGCCTAACATAACAAAAATGTCAAAACAATGGTATTGTCAGTGCCAGGCATTGAAGGATGTCAGCGCCTAGACTACACATTGGTGAAGCTGTGAGAGATAATTTTGCTAGTGGTAGAGCACTGTTTGAGCTGGGGGGGGGAACTGTCTTGTGGCCGGCGTTACAGGCACAGGGCCCCTCATATTACAACGGTGTGTCTGACGTTGGGTGCGCACCACCACCGCCAGAGACACTTTATTGTACTATGAGGGACCCAGTGGCAGTGCCGTCGACCAAAAGCGGCCACACCCACCTCTTCAGACAAACAGCACTCTCAAGGGTCCAAGCGCAAAGTGGCGATAGCACGGGCCCGTGTGGGGAGTTTGGCCATTTCGTGAGGTGGAAACATGTCGTATGCTGGACAATCAGGTGAAGAAAATTACGAGATTGGAAAAGTCATTCAGAATAGTCCACAGGCAAGACCTTTTCATAGGAAAGCTAGGTGTCAGCCGGGCAGGGTGGGGCAAAAGATTTTGAAATCCAGTTGTGGTTCATTTTAATGAAGGTTAGATCATCTACATTTTGGGTAGCCAGACGAGTCCTTTTTTCTGTTAGTATTGAACCTGCAGCACTGAATACTCTTTCTGATAGGACACTAGCTGCCGGGCAAGCAAGCTCCTGCAATGCATATTCTGCCAATTCTGGCCAGGTGTCTAATTTGGATGCCCAGTAATCAAATGGGAATGACGGTTGAGGGAGAACGTCGATAAGGGATGAAAAATAGTTTGTAACCATACTGGACAAATGTTGTCTCCTGTCACTTTGAATTGATGCTGCAGTACCTGTCCTGTCTGCGGTCATAGAAAAATCACTCCACAACCTGGTCAGAAAACCCCTCTGGCCAACGCCACTTCTGATTTCTGCCCCTCTAACACCTCTGGTCTGCTGGCCCCTGGAGCTCGTGTGAGAACGATCACGGGCGCTGTGTGCAGGGAATGCCAGAAGCAAACGGTCAACAAGAGTTGATTGTTTTGTTGCTAATATTAGTTCCAAGTTCTCATGTGGCATAATATTTTGCAATTTGCCTTTATAGCGAGGATCAAGGAGGCAGGCCAACCAGTAATCGTCATCGTTCATCATTTTTGTAATGCGTGTGTCCCTTTTGAGGATACGCAAGGCATAATCCGCCATGTGGGCCAAAGTTCCCGTTGTCAAATCTGCGGTTGTGCTTGGTTGAGGGGCAGTTGCAGGCAAATCTACGTCACTTGTGTCCCTCAAAAAACCAGAACCCGGCCTTGCCACGCCACCAATTTCCCGTGCCCCCGGGAAAGCTTCCTCATTAAAAATATACTCATCCCCATCATCCTCCTCATCCTCCACCTCCTCTTCGCCCGGTACCTCGTCATGTACACTGCCCTGACCAGACAATCGCTGACTGTCATCAAGGCTTTCCTCTTCCTCTGGTGCAGACGCCTGATCCTTTATGTGCGTCAAACTTTGCATCAGCAGACGCATTAGGGGGATGCTCATGCTTATTATGGCGTTGTCTGCACTAACCAGCCGTGTGCATTCCTCAAAACACTGAAGGACTTGACACATGTCTTGAATCTTCGACCACTGCACACCTGACAACTCCATGTCTGCCATCCTACTGCCTGCCCGTGTATGTGTATCCTCCCACAAAAACATAACAGCCCGCCTCTGTTCGCACAGTCTCTGAAGCATGTGCAGTGTTGAGTTCCACCTTGTTGCAACGTCTATGATTAGGCGATGCTGGGGAAGGTTCAAAGAACGCTGATAGGTCTGCATACGGCTGGAGTGTACAGGCGAACGGCGGATATGTGCGCAAAGTCCACGCACTTTGAGGAGCAGGTCGGATAACCCCGGATAACTTTTCAGGAAGCACTGCACCACCAGGTTTAAGGTGTGAGCCAGGCAAGGAATGTGTTTCAGTTGGGAAAGGGAGATGGCAGCCATGAAATTCCTTCCGTTATCACTCACTACCTTGCCTGCCTCAAGATCTACAGTGCCCAGCCACGACTGCGTTTCTTGCTGCAAGAACTCGGACAGAACTTCCGCGGTGTGTCTATTGTCGCCCAAACACTTCATAGCCAATACAGCCTGCTGACGTATGCCAGTAGCTGCCCCATAATGGGAGACCTGGTGTGCAACAGTGGCAGGTGCGGATGGAGTGTTTGTGCGACTGCGGTCTGTGGACGAGCTCTTGCTTCTGCAGGAGGACGAGGAGGAGGAGGAGGAGGAGGGGGTGCGAACGGCTACAGACAACTGTTTACTAGACCGTGGGCTAGGCAGAACTGTCCCAAACTTGCTGTCCCCTGTGGACCCTGAATCCACCACATTTACCCAGTGTGCCGTGATGGACACGTAACGTCCCTGGCCATGCCTACTGGTCCATGCATCTGTTGTCAGGTGCACCTTTGTGCTCACAGATTGCCTGAGTGCATGGACGATGCGCTCTTTAACATGCTGGTGGAGGGCTGGGATGGCTTTTCTGGAAAAAAAGTGTCGACTGGGTAGCTCGTAGCGTGGTACAGCGTAGTCCATCAGGTCTTTGAAAGCTTCGCTTTCAACTAACCGGTAGGGCATCATCTCTAACGAGATTAGTCTAGCTATGTGGGCGTTCAAACCCTGTGTACGCGGATGCGAGGCTAAGTATTTCCTTTTTCTAACCATAGTCTCATGTAGGGTGAGCTGGACTGGAGAGCTGGAGATCGTGGAACTAGCGGGGGTGCCGGTGGACATGGCAGACTGAGAGACGGTGGGAGATGGTATTGTTGCCGCCGGTGCCCTAGATGCAGTGTTTCCTACTACGAAACTGGTGATTCCCTGACCCTGACTGCTTTGGCCTGGCAAAGATACCTGCACAGATACAGCAGGTGGTGCGCTAAATGGTGGTCCTACACTGCCGGAAGGGATGTTGCGTTGATGACTAGCTTCATTGGCCGAGGGTGCAACAACCTTAAGGGACGTTTGGTAGTTAGTCCAAGCTTTCAAATGCATGGTGGTTAAATGTCTATGCATGCAACTAGTATTGAGACTTTTCAGATTCTGACCTCTGCTTAAGGAAGTAGAACATTTTTGACAGATGACTTTGCGCTGATCAATTGGATGTTGTTTAAAAAAATGCCAGACTGCACTCTTTCTAGCATCGGATACCTTTTCAGGCATTGCAGACTGAGCTTTAACCGGATGGCCACGCTGTCCTCCACCAGGTTTTGGCTTTGCCACGCGTTTTGGGCAAGATACGGGCCCGGCAGATGGAACCTGTGGCGATGTTGATGCCTGCTGCGGCCCCTCCTCCTCCTCTGCTTCAGAACTGCTGCCGCCTGCACCCTGTTCCCCCAATGGCTGCCAATCGGGGTCAAGAACTGGGTCATCTAATAACTCTTCTTGTACCTCCTGCGCAACTTCGTCTGTGTCACCGTGTCGTTCGGTGGTATAGCGTTCGTGATGGGGCAACATAGTCTCATCAGGGTCTGATTCTTGATCAGCACCCTGCGAGGGCAATGTTGTGGTCTGAGTCAAAGGACCAGCATAGTAGTCTGGCTGTGGCTGTGCGTCAGTGCACTCCACGTCAGATTCAATTTGTAATGGGCATGGACTGTTAACTGCTTCACTTTCTAAGCCAGGGACGGTATGTGTAAAGAGCTCCATGGAGTAACCCGTTGTGTCGCCTGCTGCATTCTTCTCTGTTGTTGTTTTTGCTGAAGAGGACAAGGAAGTGACTTGTCCCTGACCGTGAACATCCACTAACGACGCGCTGCTTTTACTTTTACCAGTTTCACGAGATGAGGCAAAAGAGCTAGAGGCTGAGTCAGCAAGATAAGCCAAAACTTGCTCTTGCTGCTCCGGCTTTAAAAGCGGTTTTCCTAATCCCAGAAAAGGGAGCGTTCGAGGCCTTGTGTAGCCGGACGACGAACCTGGCTCCACAGCTCCAGACTTAGGTGCAATATTTTTTTCCCCCACGACCACCTGATGCTCCACCACTACCACTACCCTCATTACCAGCTGACAATGAACGCCCCCGGCCACGACCTCTTCCACTAGACTTCCTCATTGTTTTAAAAACGTAACCAAACTAACGTTATTTGTTGTAGTCACACAACTTACACGGTGAGCTATAACTTCAGTATGATTTAGCTACCCCTTTACAGGTTGGTGAGACCACAGCGAAAATCAGGCCCAATGTTACACACTCTTTTTTTGGTGGCTGCAAATTAGAGAGATGCCCCACACGCAGGACTGTCACTGAAGCACAAATGTTAATATTAATGTCACACTATTATTTTTTATTTTTTTTTATTTTTTTCAGGAACACTTTAGAAACCCCCCCCAAAAAAAAAAAAAGATTTTTGCAGGGAGAATTTAGAAAACAAATGTAACAAACTATATGCTTTCTATGGGCCACTGAGTGAGAGATGACGCACACAGGAATCAGGAGTGGCACACAAGCCCAGAGGCCAATATTTTTCTACCAATGATTGATGGAGTTATTTTCTCTGGTAGATTTTGGAACCCAAATCAAGGAAAAAAAATGTAGGCTTTCTATGGACCACAATTGGAGAGAGAGAGAGAGAGAGAGAGAGATGGCACACCCAGGAGTCAAGACTGGCACACAAGCAGAAAGGCCAATATTAATCTCCCACTGTTTTTTTTGTTTTTTTTGTTTTTTTTTTTTTTTCAGGGAGACTTTAGAAAAAAAAATAATAAAAAAAATGTGATTTTATCAGGAAGAATTTAGAAACCAAATAAAATAAAATGATTTTTTCAGGGAGAATTTAGAAAACAAATAAAACCAAAAATAGGCGTTCTATGGCCCACTGACTGAGAGATGACGCACCCAGGAGTCAAGACTGGCACACAAGCAGAAAGGCCAATATTAATCTCCCACTGTTTTTTTTTTTTTTTTTCAGGGAGACTTTAGAAAAAAAAATAATAAAAAAAATATGATTTTATCAGGAAGAATTTAGAAACCAAATAAAATAAAATGATTTTTTCAGGGAGAATTTATAAAACAAATAAAAACAAAAATAGGCGTTCTATGGCCCACTGACTGAGAGATGACGCACACAGGAGTCAGGAGTGGCACACAAACCCAGAGGCCAATATTTTTCTACCAATGATTGATGTAGTTATTTTCTCTGGTAGATTTTAGAACCCAAATCAAGGAAAAAAAATATAGGCTTTCTATGGACCACAATTGGAGAGAGAGAGAGAGAGAGAGAGAGAGAGATGGCACACCCAGGAGT
Organism: Ranitomeya imitator; assembly: GCF_032444005.1. Classification (NCBI taxonomy): domain Eukaryota; kingdom Metazoa; phylum Chordata; class Amphibia; order Anura; family Dendrobatidae; genus Ranitomeya; species Ranitomeya imitator. Next base: position 116,114,038 of record NC_091291.1, on the reverse strand, counting down.
CAAGACTGGCACACAAGCAGAAAGGCCAATATTAATCTCCCACTGTTTTTTTTTTTTTTTTTCAGGGAGACTTTAGAAAAAAAAATAATAAAAAAAAAAAGATTTTATCAGGAAGAATTTAGAAACCAAATAAAATAAAATGATTTTTTCAGGGAGAATTTATAAAACAAATAAAACCAAAAATAGGCGTTCTATGGCCCACTGACTGAGAGAGAGAGAGAGAGAGATGGAACGCTTAGTACTGGCACACAAGCCCAAAGGGCAATATTAATCTCCCTTTTTTTTTCCAGGGAGAATTTCTAAAACCCAAAAAAAAAATAAAATAGGCTTTCTATGGCCCACTATTTGTGAGAGAGATGGGACGCTCAGGACTGGCACAGATGGCACGCTCAGGACTGGCACAGAAGCCCAGAGGCCAATATTAATCTCCCTTTTTTTCTGGGAGAATTTATAAAACCAAAAAAATATTTAAATAGGCTTTCTATGGCCCACTATTTGTGAGAGAGATGGCACGCTCAGGACTGGCACAGATGGCACGCTCACAACTGGCACACAAGCCCAGAGGCCAATATTAATCTCCCTTTTTTCAGGGAAAATTTATAAAACAAAAAAAAAAATAAATAGGCTTTCTATGGCCCACTATTTGTGAGAGAGATGGCACGCTCAGGGCTGGCACAGATGGCACGCTCAGGACTGGCACACAAGCCCAGAGGCCAATATTAATCTCCCTTTTTTTCAGGGAGAAATTATAAAACCCCCAAAAAAAATAAAATAGGCTTTCTATGGCCCACTATTTGTGAGAGAGATGGGACGCTCAGGACTGGCACAGATGGCACGCTCAGGACTGGCACAGAAGCCCAGAGGCCAATATTAATCTCCCTTTTTTTCTGGGAGAATTTATAAAACCAAAAAAAAATTTAAATAGGCTTTCTATGGCCCACTATTTGTGAGAGAGATGGCACGCTCAGGACTGGCACAGATGGCACGCTCACAACTGGCACACAAGCCCAGAGGCCAATATTAATCTCCCTTTTTTCAGGGAAAATTTATAAAACAAAAAAAAAAATTAAATAGGCTTTCTATGGCCCACTATTTGTGAGAGAGATGGCACGCTCAGGGCTGGCACAGATGGCACGCTCAGGACTGGCACACAAGCCCAGAGGCCAATATTAATCTCCCTTTTTTTCAGGGAGAATTTATAAAACCAAAAAAAAAAATAAATAGGCTTTCTATGGCCCACTATTTGTGAGAGAGATGGCACGCTCAGGGCTGGCACAGATGGCACGCTCAGGACTGGCACACAAGCCCAGAGGCCAATATTAATCTCCCTTTTTTTCAGGGAGAATTTATAAAACCCCAAAAAAAATAAAATAGGCTTTCTATGGCCCACTATTTGTGAGAGAGATGGCACACTCAGGACTGGCACACAAGCCCAAAGGCCAATATTAATCTCCCACTGTATTTTTATCAGGGAGAATTTATACACCCCACAAAAAAAAATACAGAAAAATGAAAAGGCTTTCTATGGCCCACTATGTGAGAGAGATGGCACACACAGGGATGGCACTCTAGCAGAAATGCCAAATTGCCAATCTTAATCTCCCACCAAAAAAAAAAAAAAAAAAAAAAACAGGGAATGTCCTACAATTACTATCTCCCTGCCTGCAGTAATCTCAGCCAGGTATGGCAGGCAGCTACTATCTCCCTGCCTGCAGTAATCTCAGCCAGGTATGGCAGGCAGCAATAAGGAGTGGACTGATGCACAAATGAAATAAAAAGTGTGGACAAACAAAAAAGATAGCTGTGCAGAAAGGAAGGAACAAGAGGATTTGTGCTTTGAAAAAAGCAGTTGGTTTGCACAGCGGCGTACACACAGCAATGCAGCTATCAGGGAGCCTTCTAGGGCAGCCCAATGAGCTACAGCGCTGAGGGGAAAAAAAAAAAAAAAAAAACTTCCACTGTCCCTGCACACCGAGGGTGGTGTTGGACAGTGCAAATCGCTGCAGCACAAGCGGTTTTGTGGTTAATGGACCCTGCCTAACGCTATCCCTGCTTCTGACAAAGCGGCAGCAACCTCTCCCTAAGCTCAGATCAGCAGCAGTAAGATGGCGGTCGGCGGGAACGCCTCTTTATAGCCCCTGTGACGTCGCAGACAGCAAGCCAATCACTGCAATGCCCTTCTCTAAGATGGTGGGGACCAGGACCTATGTCATCACGCTGCCCACACTCTGCGTTTACCTTCATTGGCTGAGAAATGGCGCTTTTCGCGTCATTGAAACGCGACTTTGGCGCGAAAGTCGCGTACCGCATGGCCGACCCCGCACAGGGGTCGGATCGGGTTTCATGAAACCCCGACTTAGCCAAAAGTCGGCGACTTTTGAAAATGTTCGACCCGTTTCGCTCAACCCTACTCCTGACCAGACCTAGGCGCCTCGTCACAGTCTAAGAACTATCTAGCCCTAGAGATAGAAAATAAAGCCTACCTTGCCTCAGAGAAATTCCCCAAAGGTAAAGGAAGCCCCCCACATATATTGACTGTGAGTAAAGATGAAAGTCACAAACGCAGAAATGAAACAGGTTTCAGCAAAGGGAGGCCAGACTTACTAAATAGACAGAGGATAGGAAAGGTAACTTTGCGATCAGCACAAAAACCTACAAAAGACCACGCAGAGTGTGCAAAAAAGACCTCCGCACCGACTCACGGTGCGGAGGGGCCACTCTGCATCCCAGAGCTTCCAGCAAGCAAGACAAAATCATGAAAACCAGCTGGACAAGAAAACAGTGAACAAATAAAGACCATCAGGAACTTAGCTTCTGCAGGAGAAGGCAGGTCACCAGAGAGATCCAGGAGCGAACTGAACAAATGCAAAAACATTGACAGCTGGCATGGAGTAACGATCTGAGAAGAGTTAAATAGAGCAGCCAACCAAAGGATAACCCACGTCACCTGTGTAAGGAACCTCAGAAGCAGCAGCTTCACTCATAGCCACCAGAGGGAGCCCATAGACAGAACTCGCCAAAGTACCATTCACGACCACAGGAGGGAGTTCGACAACAGAATTCACAACAGTGATCGTATATATACAAAATCACATACTTGTGGTCACATGCTCGCCTGCTTCCGGCACCCAAGAATCATCACCGCGCGCTGCGAGGATACACAGGTTTGCAGTCACAGAGTGAATAGACTAGATAGGTCCACTAGGGTCTTCTCTAACAACTCTTATTTGAGTTCGCGTGGCAGGAGAAAATTACTTACAGTCATGGACCGCTCTGCTAGGCTAATAGACAGTTGTCTGATCATCGATGATGTCCATGTGGATTTATTGTGCAGATTCAGATTTGTGCTTTTAATCCCATTATTTTCAAGTATTTTGGGAGGCTGTATTCTCAGTATTTATGTAAAAGGGGTAATGTTTCTCTTTGGCGTGACAAGCCAAGCATGAAATGTCAGAGTGAGGAGACTTATGGGCCATGCATGCTCCTCTAGGAAATTAAATATGCAAATTACTTCTTCAGAAAGAACTAAAACTCTAGTGTCAACGATACATGGGATAACAGTTCTAGTCCTCTCCAAAGAAACTACTTGCATACAGCACTCCCATAGAAATGAATAGCGTATGCCGGATAGCCTCGGCTACCTCTGCACTGACAGCGGCACAGATCCCAGTGGTGGATATCCAGTGCGGTGCACATGCCCTAAGTGTATATAGTTGGAATAACCCTTTAATTAATGCTCCTAGTTCCTTTTCGGATGCCGTTGTACAGGACATTCTGAAACTGGCCTACGTTTGACTCCAGGCACTGCTGCTTACCATAGGATAAAAGGAGGCAGGAGTAAGGGGGAAGAAAAAGGGTCAAGGGCTGTATTAATTAAAGGGGATGTCAGGGATTATATTTTATTTGGCAGTAGGATTGTAGCTGTAAAAAAAATAAACCGCAATACTCACCTTATCCTGCTCCATCGCTTCTTCATAAAAAGAACAACCCCCCTGGAGTAAGCTTTCTGATTTTAAGTAAGAAACGCCTACAGCACACACACAAAAAAAAGCACTAAAAACCTAAGTTTTTTTTTTCTCTTGTGGATTTTTAAGCCAGCAAATCCACATAAAAAAAAAAACCTGCGGTTGAATATAGCCATAGTTGTTGTTGTGCGTGCAAGTCTTTGCCCTGGTGCCAAGTCAAAAGTGGCCAGTTTTTATTCTAATTTATGCCCTCTACTCCATGGAGTATGCCATTTTGATCCTTTTTAAAATCCGCCATACTGTTCCTGGTATGTGGTAGCATTTATTTATGTTATTTTTCCCCTGGTCTTAACAAGGGGGTGTGGCTCACAGGATCCTCAGGGGCGTGTCTTTAGGAAGCTCTACATAATTACCATAAAATTTGAGACAAATAAAAAGACTTCATATCTCTGGAACCGTATGTCAGATTTAAAAAAACAAACAAAAAAAAAACACAACTTGGGGGTGGTGGTAAAAATGGCCACTATTAAGTTAGAGACAGGTCCCCTTTAAGTCTCCATATTCCTACCTTTAGAGCGTTTACCAGATCGTGACAAACACCATCCAAGATACGTGATCTAAGGGCGCATTCAGACGATGATATAAAATCGGGACGCTGTGCATGGACTGGCCGGCGGCTCTCCCGACCTTAGCGGGACAGCTGCACAGCAATATATGTAGCGGTTACCGCCAGCACACGCACTGCGTTCCAATTTATTCGGGGCACTTAGCTCAAGTATCTTGGAAGGCGTTTATCCTGCTCTGGTAAAGCTGTATGCAACGCAAATACGGGTTTATAGATGGTCCAGACAACATTAAACCTCATATACTGAATCCTGTAATTACAGCGCCAACTGATGGCGGTATGTTCGCATTCGGTGGTCACGCTTATAGAGTATTTCAGCCACTAACCCCCTCTGTCTTGCAGCCATTGCATTATGATCTACGGTAATGTTTCATCGCTTTAACAACATGACCCGCTTTTTAAAAAAAATCCAGGAATGAATAGAAAAAAATATTTAGAATTGAGAGTCCTCTCAGTGGTTGATACCTTTAAATGGCCAACTGTAAAGATGGTAAATTGCAAGGTTTTGAGACTACTCCGGTCTCTTCATCACGCGTAGAATAATGCAAAATCTGAAGAATCACATATTTATACACAATAGGGCACAAGAATAATGCCGTAGATAGGACAGGTGACGTGAATCAGAACTACCAATATGGGAAAGTGATAAACCGTCGTGTTCATAAATATTGGAACAGTTCATAGATAAGGAGTGTGAATGTTTTATTGTCCTCCGATTGGGGTCTGGTTCTGTGTTGTGATGCCCCCACAAGGTCTGAGGAGCAAATTCCTTAATTGATGTAAAATATTTTAATGATACAGAAGATTCAGAAAACCCTCAGACTGAAGGAAAAAGGATCCTGACAACCAAGAAGAGGTCAGACTTGACACCTCCACCTGGACGCAACCCTCATTTGGATAAATATATAGACTCCTTCAGACATGTGATAAAATCCACCATCATAGATACTAACAGGAGACAAGCATCCAACATCAGTGCCCAGGAGAGAAAGGCCAGACAGTCTCTGAAAACCAACAAAGAAGTCATCATCAAACCTGCTGACAAGGGAGGTGCAATAGTCATGATTAGGCTTGAGCGAAACGGATCGAACAAATTCAAAAGTCGCCGACTTTTGGCAAAGTCGGGTTTCATGAAACCCGACCCGATCCTAGTGTGGGATCGGCCATGTGGTCGGCGATCTTCGCGTTTAGTATGACGCGTTTGGCGCCATTTTTTCAGCCAATGAAGGAACGTGGGCAGAGTGATGACATAGGTCTTAGGGGCGTGCACGCCTATCGCCATCTTGTCGCTTGTGCGCTGTAGCAATTTGCAATGTGTAACACCAGCTTTTCTGTTCAGGACGAGAGAGAGAGAGAGAGACTTTGCATTGGGTTTCGTGTTTCGGTCGATCCCCGACTTTTCGCCATAATCGGCCGATTTCACTCGACTCGACTTTTGAGATAGTCGGGTTTCGCGAAACCCGACTCGACCCTAAAAAAGTAAAAGTCACTCGACCCTATTCATGATGAACACATCAGACTATATGAGAGAAGCAAACAGACAACTTATGGACACACACTACTAAAAAAAAAAAAATTGGAGTCGGATCCTACACAGGACTATTACAAGGAACTAAACAAGTTGGTATCTTGTCTGCCCGACGAATTCATAAGAGCCAATGACCTGATACCAGAAAGTCCAAGAACAGGGACATTCTACATGCTTCCCAAAATCCACAAATCTGGAAACCCAGGAAGCCGAATTATTTCATGTGTGGGCACCTTACTGAGCAGGTATCTAGATGGGTAGAGGGGATTCTTAAACCCCTGGTAAAAGATACACCCAGCTTCATTCAGGACACAACTGACCTATTGAATAAACTATCAGCAATAGGTCTTCTACCAGAAAGAAAAATCCTGGTCACCATGGATGTGGAATCTGTGTACTCCAATATTCCACACCAGGATGGATTAAATGGCTGCAAATTCTTCCTGGAAAACGCAGGGACTGATGCGGATTCCGTGGTAAAGCTTATAAAATTCATCCTCACCCACAATTACTTTGAACTTGACAAGAAGATCTAGCTACAGGAGACTGGCACAGCAATGGGAAGTAAAATGGCCCCTCAGTATGCAAATCTTTTCATGGCCAAACGTTTTGTCCTCATGTCCCATCAGACCTGTTGCCTACTACCGCAACATTGATGACATTTTAATCATCTGGACGGAGTCTGAGCCGCAGCTGAAGACGTTCCATGATCAGTTTAATCAATTTCATCCCACCATCAACTTGACACTCAACTACTCCTGCACTGAAATTAACTTTTTGGACACCATCATCAAGCTGCAGAACAATAAAATAGAGACATCCCTGTATCAGAAGCCAATCGACCGCCCAACATACCTTAAATGGGACAGTTTCCATCCAAAACACACCTGCGTAGTCTCGAAAGCTTGCAATTTGTTACCATCTTTTCAGTTAACCCCAATGAGGACTCAATTCTAAATATTTTTTTTTCTATCTACTCGCTAACATGGTACAAAGATCTATATATCTTTCCTGTATCAGGTAAGAATATGAATTTATTAACAAAACACAGGGTCCCAGCGTTCCGTACAATACACCCCCCCCTCCTGATCACCTAGTGAATAAACTATGACCTCCACGGAGAAAAATATATACATTTGAGGCCGACTTCTAGAGCAGGAGACCTCAGCTGGTGTATTCCTCACACCCCATAACGTTGTGGTCTGATGCTCCACCATCTGCCATCAGCTGCAAGACACTTCCACTCCTTTGTATTAATGCATTAAGACCCCCCAAGGAGCACACAGATGGAGGGGGGCATGGCTGCTCAAAAAACTGATGTCATTACACAGAGGTAACCTGGTTAAATCTCAGCAAACAATAGACAAACTACTCTTTGTTCTAATTTTAGCCTTATTCCTGGAATACAGCGTACAGCTAAGGTGGAACAATAAAAGGGTTCATGATACGTACAATATCTACTCTGAGGTCGGAGCTACTCCATTAAGGCGAGTATACTTGGCTATAACATCCAGAACAGCAGCCATAAACTGCACACGTACACAAAACCTGGTGTGAATGGGGAAAAATTGCAGGAAGAGCACAAGGTCCGGCCAGTCCATGACTGAACGTGGGGTGGAGGGTACTGGTTCTGAGTATGGAGCAACACGGGCAATGCTTCATGGGAGAAAAGTATGCAAAATAACCTTTCTGCAAATGTTAGTGTAAATCCAGGATTGGGATTATTCACACTGGAGAACAAAAGACTTATTGAAACATCCAAATTAAAACCGTAGAAACATTAAAAAAAAAAAATTAAAAAAAAAAAAAGGACATCCTGGGGATAGCAATAAAAGAAAAAAAGTACCGACCCTTATAAGTCAATGTACCAGCATTACGGTCATTTATGATTTGCACCATTTTATTATGAATTGTGGATACTTTTTGAGCCTTGCCCGATATGGAGTGGGGATGGCTCAAACATAGACTAGGTTTTAAAATTATGACACTTGGTGCATTGGGAGACTACTTTGTCCAAGTTTGCATGGTCTAAAAATTGGACTTAAAAAAAAAAAAAAAAATAGACACAAATGGATGAGTCTTACCGAACCTTGCAATATGACCTGTCTCGGGGTATTTGCCGCTCATCAGTGTAGAGGCAAAGTCTAGTGTGATGCCTTTGAGGTAACGTGTGGCAAATACTGATGCACCTTATGTTTACAAGGCTTGTTAAAGTGTCAGCTATTGATTTACAGAGTAGCTACCTCTTCAAAGGTACCTTCACACTGAACAACATTACAACGATAGCGATCCGTGACGTTGCAGCGTCCTGGATAGCGATATCGTTGTGTTTGACACGCAGCAGCGATCTGGATCCTGCTGTGACATCGTTGGTCGGAGCTAGAAGGCCAGAACTTTATTTCGTCGCTGGATCACCCGCTGACATCGCTGAATCGGCGTGTGTGACGCCGATCCAGCGATGTGTTCACTGGTAACCAGGGTAAATATCGGGTTACTAAGTGCAGGGCCGCGCTTAGTAACCCGATGTTCACCCTGGTTACCATTGTAAATGTAAAAAACAAAAACAAAAAAATAAACACTACATACTTACATTCTGGTGCCTGTCACGTCCCCGGCGTCCGCTTCCCTGCACTCCTCCTGCATTCTTTGTCAGCGCCGGGCGGCCGTAAAGCAGAGCACAGCGGTAACATCACCGCTCTGCTTTACAGCCGGCGCTTACACAGGATGCAGGAGGAGTGCAGGGAAGCGGACGCCGGGGACGTGACAGGCACCAGAATGTAAGTACGTGTTTTGTTTTTTTTTACATTTACAATGGTAACCAGGGTAAACATCGGGTTACTAAGCGCGGCCCTGCGCTTAGTAACCCGATGTTTACCCTGGTTACCCGGGGACTTCGGCATCGTTGGTCGCTGGAGAGCTCTCTGTGTGACAGCTCTCCAGCGACCACACAAGGACTTTCCAACGATCACGGCCAGGTCGTATCGCTGGTTGTGATCGTTGGAAAGTTGCTGAGTGACGGTACCTTTAGGCGATCGGTGAGAGTTTCTCTAGATATGTGAAAAGCTAATTTGCATCCTTTTCTCCCATGGAGCACTGCCTGTAGGACGCCATACTCAAATAGTGTTTTAAAGGGGAACCTGGACTTCCCTCCATATTTCCAAAAGGTCATCAGATTTCAACCAGACTGCTCTCTACACTGATGAGGGGTAAATTTCCTGAAACAGGCTGTCTGTAGAGCAGAATTTGGCTAAGGCCAGGGTCACACTTGCGAGTGCAATGCAAGAAACTCAAACTCGCAGAAGAAGTCTCTCGCCTCAATAGCTGGCACTGCCGCCGGCTCTCGGGAACGGAGCATTCAGCAGCATAAATACATGCAGCTGCCACACTCTGGTTCCGAGTGCCGGGTATGGATGCGGGAGACTGACGCAAGTTTCTCGCATTGCACTCACAAGTGTGATCCCGACCTAAGTCTTATGCCCTTAAAAGCAACATGCGGCAGGTGAGGGGGAAGTACAGGATCTCCTTATACAGACCAGTCGAGTATAGAGTCTTCCACTGATGAGGGGCAAATACCCCAAAACAGGTTTCTGGCTTCGCATTGACCATTGGTCGTGTCACTATACTCATTAGAACAAACCACTCGCATGCTGCCCATAACCACAGGCGGCATGAATCAGAGCCTGGCTGCACAACTGCTTTAGTTTCAGAAAAAAAAAATATATATATGGTAATTTGAAGATCCTGCCGGGGAAAATAGCTGGATCTTCGAAACTTCCTCAGGTCAACTTTTCCAAGCGCCGCTCCAGATGACTGACAGGTCTCTGTTAAGAAGCTGGATCTTTCAAACATACTTCCCATGTTTCAGAAAGAAAGCCGAAACCATGCAGATTCATGACTACAGGTTCTCTTTAAAGCGTCAGACATTATCTAGCTCTCCTAGGTGGTATTTCCTGCTGTAATGGCGCCTTTAGACAATTGTTAGACCGACATCACCAATGGAAAATGTTTCCAAAAATAGTTATTCCCTATGCAAAGAGAATTGGATAACTTACTGATCACTTGGACCCCCCCACCAATCCCAAAATGGGTTTCCGCGGCCCATCTAAAAGGGAGCGGATGTGCACAGGCTCCACCTCCCTTCCTCGTCTATGGAACTACCAGAGCACTCTACTCCATTTTATCCAACAGTCCTATAGACAATGAAAGAAGAGGTCAAGCATGCGCAATTCCACTCCATTCAAGATTGCTGGGGGTCCCAGTAGTCAGGACCCCAGTAATCAGTAAGCTAACCCCTAGTAAGCTTCTTCTCTAGAGCACTTCATGGCAGTACAGATAGGGTTTTAGCTGAAAATAGATCAAGCTTGTCTTTTAGAAAGAGCTCAAGAGTTCTGCAAGATGAGAAAGCTTGCTGGTCAAGTCTCCAGTCCGAGACCTTCCATTTTATGCCAAAATCCAATAGCTTAGAACTTCCAAGCAATGTGTAAAGAATTCTTGGAAAAAACAAGTCCTCCATAAGCCACTGGGGGCAGGATTGTGCACAAATTTCAACAATGAATATATTAGAAGATTCCAACTTTAAAAAAAACAAAAAAATGGTTTTCGTTGTTTTTTTTTTGTATTATTTTAACCTGACATTGCGTGCACACTACAAATGAGTATCAAAAAGCAAATTTGTATTACAATCATCCAAGGAATAATTGTTCTATTAAAAAAAATAATAATAAAAAAAACAAACGAATGGCTAGCTGGAGGGCAAGTCGCATACATTAATAATGTAAAGCAGAACCTTTGTCTTCCTTGACTTTCCGTTCATCTGGGCTGGGCCCCTGCTGCTGCCTGCCCTTTGCAAGGCTTAGAACCTCATCAGAAGGGGGCAGCTGCAACTTGTCTCTGCACAGCGGTCTGCTAGCCTCTCACTAAACCAGTTATTATTAGCAGGAACAGTAAACTATATTAAGAAGCAAAACTGCTGGAAGCACAGGAAATAAGCATTTCACATGAGGAGCCGAGAGTGCGTGTGCTGCAGAGAAGTGCACACGAGTAGAAAGGCCAGCCTGCAAAAGGGGTACACAGCCAAGCATTAATGTCAACAGGCTCAGAAAAGGGGGCATTAGAGGCCAATAGCGCAGGTTGTTTTTGCAAAAACAAATTTTTAAAATGGACAAGTTCTACTCTGCTCCGTTTTGCAAGCAGAAAATCCGCAACAGAACTCAACATGTGGATTTCAAATCTACAACGTAGGTACATTTTTTTTTGGCAGAATTTTTTCTGTAGCGTGGGTACATTAAATCCCAATCACAACACAGTATGTTTAGCACTTATGCTACGCGAGAACATACCGTACTTTTAGGACATTTCTGTGTATTGCAAAAACTACTTGCCCAGCAGAGTCAATGACATTTCTGAAACGTCACGCACTCACTGCTTTATTTTCCCCATGTATTTTAAGCCCTGATGAGTTTTTTTGCAAAGATGCAGGAGGTCAATTAAACGTTTTTGCAGCACTTTTCATCCATGAAAATGAATAAATGAAAAATGCAAGTTAAAAACATGCGTATTGTACACAGCGTTACCCCCCCCCTGTAGAAAAAAAAAACCAAGCTGCAGAAATGCCAAGTGTAAAATATTGTTAGGGAATGTGCTCACTAAGTGTGAGGAGCAGACATTTCTGCATCTCATGGCAGGGGGAAAAAAAAAAGCATATAAAATAGGTGCAAAATTACATGCCTTTTGTAGCTTTTTACATGCATATTTGGTAGCTTTTGTACATGCTTTTTGTAGCTTTTTTACATGCTTTTTGTAGCTTTTTTACATGCATTTTGTAGCTTTTTTACAATCATTTTTGTAGCATTTTACATGCATTTTTGCATCTTTTTATATGCATTTTTGCAGCTTTGTTATAGATTTTTGTAGCTTTTTTTAAGCGCTTTGCAGCATCTTTTACGTGCATTTTTGCAGCTGTTCGTTTTTGTAGCATTTTTCATGCTTTGTAGCATTTTTACCTGTTTTTTGCAGTTCTTCTTTACATGTTTCTTAGCATTTTTTTTCATGCATTTTTTTAAGTTTACATGTGTTTTGGTTGCAGATTTTTTTTCCCCTCACTCAGTGCGAAATCTGCAGCAAAAACGCTGACATAACCGACACGCTGCAGATTTAAATCTTCAAGTCAAAAATAAGCAACGTGTGTTTGAGACTTCACTTTGCTAGCGCTAGGAAATAGTCAGTTTTGTGACAAATCTGCCCCGTGTGCATAGGCCCTTACATAGGAAATGGTTGAATTAATTTGTGTCCGCGTACCACCATGCTCCAAATTTTCTTGATCCGGGGTCCAAATAAATATAAAATAAAAAGGTCTCATTGCAAGGAATAAACTCATGTCAAACTGCTTTATTACATCTTAAATAACAGTACATTTTAATATAGTATCTATCTTGCATCCAGCGTTCTTGTAGTACACTGACTTTAAAATTAAATACAAAAGGTGAAAGGGAGTAGGGGGTGCAAGAGAGCTCTACATAGTAATTTATGCAAGAAGTGGGCGGGGCATCTTTCTTTGCCAGTTCCCGGCCTAAAGCACAATTACAGCACTTTTTTTTTTTTTTTTTTTTTTACAGAAAGGAAAAAAAAAAATTTTTTTTTAAAAAAGCATCTACTGCTAAAGGTTGAGTATCGATCATATACAATTAGGAAGAAGCTAATGAAATTATATATATATATATTAAAAAAAAAATAATGAAAAAAAAAATGTGCTACTTTCTTACTGCACAGACCGTGGAACAGAGGTGCAGCTCCCGTGTATGGTGTCTAGATCTCTACAGAAAAAAAAAAAATGGACTCGGAACAAAACTGGGGCGAGAAATAGAAAGGGGGGAGGGGGAGCTGTTCTTGGAAGAACAAAAGCCAAAAAAAATCAGATGCACGATCCTCTTTCTACAAGAACAGGCTGAGAATCATCAACTTAAACCAATAGGTGAAGTTTAACATTTTCCAACCCTTTCCTGAAAAATCTATTTTTTTTTTATTTTTATTATTGATTTTATGCAATTGTTTGAACAGGATGTTTTTTTTTTTTTTGTTGTTTAAAAAAAAAAAAAAAAAAAGTGAATTTAGGGTAAGTGCACACGGTCAGGATTTCTTGCAGAAATTTTCTGACAAAAAACAGACATTTCTGCCAGAAATCCACGTGCATTTTTTTCCGCTTTTTTGCCATATTTTCCCAATGCATTAAATAGCGGGGAAAACGCGAAAAACACGCAAAATTAATGAACATGCTGCTTTTTTTTTTACCGCGATGGGTTTTTTTCCGCGGAAAAAAAACCGCATCATGTGCACAAAAATTGCAGAATGCATTCTAAATGATAGGATACATATGTATGCGTTTATTGCGAAAAAACCTGAACGTGTGCCCATAGCCTAAAGCTACTCGTCAAAAGGTGCTCATTTTGCACTGTACTTTGAGAAAATGTATACAGAGTAGCCGTGATTAGCACAACCGCAAGTTATTTCATTTTTTCTTTAAACAGGTTATTTCTTTTAAAAGGGAAAAAAAAGAAGAAGAAAAAACATCTAAGGACTCTCTATTTGCACATTATTAAGCAACTCTACAGCATGCAATCTTAAGAGGAAACCCCATCCCTATGGCAAAACACACCCCCATCCCACCCACCCCCCGCCAACAGAATAAAAGCTTTCTTAAGTTTTAACTTAGAAAGTTCAAGATTATTTAAAAATAAAAAAAAAATAAAAACATTAAATTTGTACATCATTTCATACATATCTGACTTCAGATCCAAAAAAAAAACAAAAAAACAAAAACGAACAGACAAGTACTTCTGTCCACGGCTGCTGCTCCTAATCTACCAATACGGGACCCAGGGTAGTGTTCAGGAATTATACCCTTTGTACATCTCTTTATCTCTTCCCCCTTGTACGTCTCAATATCTCTCCCCCCCAGTGTTAACAGAACGAGTCTTCAGAAAGGGAACATGGCTCTGATTTTACGCGAATAAAGGATTTGACATGTGTTAAAAACTGTGAAGGACAAAATAATATATATAATTTTTTTTTTTTTTTCAAGTATGGCAACAGCAAACAGCACCAACAGGACTACTAGATGCCCATCTAGGAGTGCATGTCTTTGCTCAAAAAGGAGCACGCTAAACAAACCACATGACTGGTGCTTGATGTAGGTGCTTACAATAATATACTACAGATGGTGCCAGCTTTGCTCTGTTGTAAAAAAAAAAAAAAAAAAATTAAGAATATTGTCCCCATCCAAAAAGAAAGAAAAAAGAAAAAAAGGGAATTTTGTCCCCGTCCCCCCAAAAATATACATATATATATATAAAACAAGAACTATGGGTTAACCTCAATAGCAAAGGGTGAGCTGAACATTGCGCTGCAATCTTGCATGCTCTCCATCCCTGAAGGAGTTTTTCTAATAGTGTGTTGGGTGCAAGAAGAGGAAGGTGGAGGAGTGGTGTGGATGCATTCATAGAACAGAACACAGTTCGTTGGCATCGGTGGTATAAAGAACTGTACATGGTTAAAACAGAGTCCTTCCAGCACTCCGGTCGCATCGGTTGTTGAGTTCCCAACATGGACGGTCAGTATTCTCGGATGACACAACATTGTGAAGGCACTCCAGGCATTGGGTTACTACATTTCCCAAGCAGTTGGTGCTCAAAAGTAACTCAATTACTGGAGCAACCTACCCGGGGGGTGCGGAGGGTTGACAGATTTCACATATGACAATTACATGGAGGGCGTGTGGATGTCTAATATGCTCTTTAATGTTGATAGGGTCCTGTACCTGTGCAACAGATTTACACAATAGACAATACAGGGACAGATTACAGCTTTTTTTTTTTGTAAAGAGGCCCTAACACATAGGTCTATTACATCCCACCTTATCGTGGACCTTTAGAATTTAAAAAAAAAAAAAAAAAAAAAAGGAAAAAAAAATAAAGAAAACCTGTTAACTGTTATGTTACAATCCTGTACTGCAGTTCTCGCATTAAGATAGTGAACAAAAGAAAAACCAGACTCGCTGCTCTACAACCTTCACATGGTGAAATGGGGCTTTATATGCTCGATATTGGTATTTGTCGGTTCTCTTATGGCGCATAGTGTTTTGTATCATTAATCAAGACAAAAAAGGTGAACAAAGGGATGAACAAAAAAAATGAAAAAAAAAAAAATATATATGGTCCCAAAAAGGAATGCACAATTCTCGGTTTCAGAACCACAAAACAATTCTTCCTATAGCAAATAATTGTGCTCTTGTTTTCAGCAAAAATAATAATAATAATAATGAGAAGGTTCTGCCCTTTGATGTATGGGAGTAGGGAGAGTGGGTGTCCACGTTAGTATGTTTGGATCGGATATGCTATGATTTAAAATTTCGAAGGTTGGAATGCTCTTCCAGTCATGGAGAAGTCCGCTGGGTGTCTAGGGAAGGAAGACAAAAAAATAAGAAATAAATGAGAATGACAAGTCACAGTATAAAGGAAAAAAAAAAAAAAGGTAAAATTATGTTTTAAATGTCTACTTCGATAATCAATATCATATCGGTGGGATTTCGACACCTGCCATAGTGACATCTGCCGAAATGTCACTATGGAACGCAGATGACCATGCTTCACCCTGCGGTCACCGGAAACCGGCTTTTTATTGCTTCCCTCCATAATAGTAACATGAGCCAGATCCTACAAAGATGAGTGATGGCTTCTCCGCACCAGCAGTGAAGGGGTTATTAATGTCTGGTCTGACGACTAAGCGCGTTTCTTATCTAGCAGGAGAAACAATTATGTCTCCTGGTTCCTCCCAGTGTCGTGTGAAGGATAAACTACACGATGAAAAAAAATCAGGCTGAGTGGTGGTGTGCTTTTGAGTAGAGTTGAGCAAATTTTTACAAATTTGTTTTCGATTAAGTATTTGCAATATTTGCCTAACGTCATTGGAGTCAATGGGAGAAGAAATGACCGAATAGGTTTGGAATCGATCGTCAAACAAATTCGGCACGGATAGGGTAACAATATGGCATGAATATGGCAAATTCAGATTTGGCGACTGATTACGAACATATTCGCTCAACTCCTCCTGAGCAATGCATGACAGTCTATGGGTAGTGGAGAGAGGGGACAATTTATAAAGTTACCCAGTAATAAAGGGAGTCTTAGCACAAAGTGACTGTACAAACCAGGCATAGGCGTTCGGTGCACCCTTGGTGTGGCCAAGCAGTTCTGTCCACAATCCCACATACTTGCCTTTCATCCATCTCTGCCCTCTTCCTTGATTGACAGCTTTGGCTATATTGGAGCCAGAGAAAGGCAAAGATAGATTGGAAACAAGTAAATGGGAAGATGCGCTGAACGCTCCACCATGCCTTGGGTGCACCGAGCGACTGTGCTCAGTTTGAACAGTCATTGTGTCTTGACAGATTCCCTTTAAAACACACAAGGGTCTTCACCTTAATGAGGTTATGAAAATAAACAATCTTTATTAAAGTTGTAACTTTTAATTCGTTTATACCCAGAAAACAATGGAAGTCAGCAGATTCCTTAACATACCAGTATGCAAGGAGTCTAAAGAAAAAAAATAAAAGGAGGCATTGCTCAGACAGTTTGCCTTTTTGTGTTTAGCATTCTCGGATCAGGGCATTAAAAAGCTTTAGTCACATCACCAAATATAGTTCAGCCTATGAGAACAGGTTTCAGATTTGTTATTTTCTCATCCAAGGGCAACAGAGGACAAAACCTTTCCGTAAGTTGGAGAAAGCTTCTTTTATCCCCTTTTCCCCTGTACGGGAAGACTGATCTGCTGCGCGTAGTGTGAATTAAGCCTCTGCATTCGCTGTGACTTTATACAACCTCGGCTCGGACTAACATCTTCTAAGCGCTGGCACTTTCCCCCCTTTTATCTCTATTTATAAACGCTGACAAAGAAGTGTTTTCTCGATAAATGACATTTGCCAGGAATCGGGAGAAAAGTTTAGAGAATCTGTCCTGTTTAGCAAACAGTAGAAATGGACTTGTTGGAGAGGAGTAAACATGTCAGGACGATGGATACTGCCAAGGACGCAGTTGTTGATACTCACAGACTTTTCTTTAGTTCCAAATCTTGAGGAAGCTGTCCCATGACCCTGTTGCCACTGCCATGCCATCATCTGTCACTCCCAAGCAACTTACACGGTTATCATGACCAGCAAGGACACCTTGAAAACAAAACATTGGAAAGCGTGTGAGCGCTCCAGCAAGGTTAAGACATTAACACACTATCTGCTGATCTCGGCAGCAGACGACATTAGAAATGCATGAGTAGCCCGATGGCCTAAATAATTCACTATGCCATCAGAAAGCTGGCTGCACTAACAGCTGGAAGCTATTCCACACCACATTTACATAGGCAAAAAAAACACATCCCTAGAGAAACCAGCAGTCATTATGGACACTATCTGAACCTATAGAGAAAACCTGTGTACTGGATGTTCTCCGGGGAGGGACCTAGTAGATAACCAGTGCTCGATATCAGACTGCCAGGAAAAGCCCAGTGGTAAAAGGAAAAAAAAAAAAAAAAAAAAGGATGCTCACTGCACACAAGCACCAGAGCGGCCTCTTCACCAAATGCTTTCCTGTACAGGCACACCAGCAAATATCAATCAGCGCACCATTGCTACATGGAGAGATACAGCAATATTACCATGGCATTATGGATTAGATGTGTCCACCTAATAATGTCACATCTGTGAGCGCAATGCTGTGGCCGGATCAACAATTCGGTGCTGGATAGGACAACCCAAAAGTTAAAAAGCAACGTCCCTGTAGCTGCATCACATATGGCCGGCACCTGTGACAGCGTTTGGTAAATCTATGTCCCCTGAACAGATATATTGGGCTCCGAAAAGCATCCGTGTAAGCGTTCAATCGGGAAAAGTAGAATAACCAGTGTCCAGACACCTATCACCCGTTGGATTTTATCTCACGAGCCCATTCTCTCCCACAATACCCGCTGTGAAGAAGAATCAGGACACAGATGGTCAGTATGGAGCATTTGCAATGTGCAGCCGAACCCCACACCCAATGGTAAGGGGAAATGGCCGCACAAGCAGGGCTGTGGAGTCGGATCCCATTTTGGTGGAGTTGGAGTCATGGAAATTGAGTCGTCGGAGGTTTGGCTTACCAACTCCACAGCCCTGTGCACAAGTTATACCTTCTATGGATACTTATAGAAGGTAGAAGAGGCTTTTAGGTCGCATACGCAAGTAACACTTTGGGACTGTGCCCTTAAAAAGGACCTCTTAGTTTCATCCATGTTCGGCACGTCTGCAACGATGGTGAACAAACAAGTTGTATAAATCCCAGACTCTTCTGCGCCTTCTTGATTGTGATGTAGCATATGTTCGCCGGATCGCAATCGCACGCAAAACCCTTCAACTCTACCTCAATTCAGAGGTCTAGAAGAGCTAGTTAAAAACAAATCAGAATCTCTTAGCAAAAGCATGGCCCCAATCTAAGCCACGCTCAGTCCAATGAAGCAGGAGCTTCTGCTCCAGGTAAGAAGTATCCTCTATGACAGCCATATGATCCAAATAGGCGTTTTCCCATTAACTTTTAGGGAAAGTATTGCTCAACATGGTGTCATACATTTAATATTTGTGTTTTAGTGGGGACTCACTGGCACTATATAGAAAGAACCACAAAAAGTCATGTTGGGTGGAATATCGTGACATTGATAGACTGTATCCTTCTACTGTACCTGCTCTGTCAGCCTTGAGCGTGTCCCATACGTTGCAATTGAAATCGTCATAACCGGCTAAGAGGAGGCGTCCGCTCTTTGAGAATGCTACTGAGGTGATGCCACAGATGATATTGTCATGAGAGTAAACCATCAGCTCCTGGTCTGCACGAAGGTCAAAAAGCCTGCAAGTGGCGTCGTCTGAGCCGGTGGCGAAAGCGTTGCCGTTGGGGAAGAACTGAAAGAGATTTAAGATTAGAATTAAAATAAACCAAAGAGGAAAAAAAAAAAAAAACAACCTAATCCTTTTACCCACTTCCCACTATAGAAGACGGTACCCAGTGACCTACACCATCTTGTATAGGATAAGGCTTGGCCGATGCCATCTGATATAGTAATCACAAATTGACCAAGTTAACAGGTCAGCTGCATGCAAGAGTCACTATGATTTAGATTTCTCCAGGTAGGAGGTAGACTGGGACATATTAGTCTTGATTGACATATTTAATCAACCAAATCCATAAAGGAAATATTCTCCGGACCATATTTCTTGTCCAAAGGCTAATACTATTATTATCCCTTCAGTTTCTTTTAATGGATCTGCGTCTCATCTGGTTAACTCCATTGTGCAAGTCCCAGTGCGACAAATCAGAATCGACCAATCTAATGGCACACGGATCCGTGTTTTGCGTGTGCAGAATATGCCCCAATATTTTTGTTTTGCACACCAAACTTACAGCAACAGCGATGCATGGAAAATACTTACACAGATAGCATTTATGTCAGACTCATGGCCGGTGAAGGTCTGTCGGCACATCCCTTCTCGGACATCCCAAAGTTTGGCTGAGGCATCGCAGGCCCCAGACACAAAGCACCTGGAATCTGGAGCCAGGGACAGGCTCATTACATCCCCAGTGTGTCCAGTAAAGGTGGTCGTCTGCTGGCCAGTTTCAATGTCCCAAAGAGCGCTGCACACGAGAGAAGGAGACGACATTACTGACTTGACTGTGTTGAGCTTCTTAATAAAAGATCCACAAACCCCCTAAAAAAGCGTTATCCGGCATCTATCAAGGAGAGCAGCGGTTACGCCACCACATCTGCATCATACTTGTCAGAACGCATGCATGATCGACCAGTATCGCCCCACGCGTCCTGGTATGAGCAGATGTGATAATCAAAGCAACTAAACTCCCTAGGCGGAAGTGAGCGACGATGGACAACTCAATTAGCAACTAGACAAGGGAATAGTGTCCTCTATAAAGTCCCACATCCCAAAACTATGGTTCCTCCGTACATCAACAGAAAGCAACAAGCGCACTGCATACAAAATATACGTTCTACTAACCAAGTGGTATCTCCAGAGCTGGTAATTATTTGGTTATCATCCAGAAAACGACAGCAGGACAGATAGCCTAAAAAGACAAGAGAAATGGTTAAAGCAGAACATCCTGCATTTTGCCTTTGATGCCGAAGACCTCTTCACCTCCCCGATTAATGAGTGAGTGAATGAATGAATGAATGAACAATTGTAACAGGAGTAAACAAGCAGTATTCTACTTGGAAAAAGGAAGATTAATTTCTAGTTAAAGGGTTGCAAAAACCAGTGCAGATCTGACATGTTGTAAGGAAGTGCTCAAATCATATCTGCAGCAGGGTAGAGAGCCAAGTTGTAACTACATAATGTATTCAACCGCACACATCATGGAAGCTGCGGGACTTATACCAGGATGGATCCATTTGCTTTCTGCCGGGTGAGCTGCAGAGTAGAAGGGGGGGTGGGCAGCTTTCTGGGATGGAGAATCTGACAGACTATTCTGATGGATAGATAGGTCGGAAAAATACCCAACCAATGATTAGTTTACAATTTTTTAAACAGGTTTGGTAAATTAAAAATTACACTGAATAACGGGGCCATTTTTTCTTGTTACATTTGATAAAGGAGTGGCCACGTGTGCCCGACTTTAAGGTGCCAACCTAATACCCCTCACAGTACTCTGCAGCAGCAGTACTCACCTGTGTGACCGGCTAATTCACGGCTCACTCTCACATTTCCTTCACGGGTTTTCAGGTTGTAAATTGAACAAATGTTATCAAGACCACCGCAAGCCACGTAGTTTCCAGAAGGGGCATAAGCACATGTCATCACCCAAGAAGAACGCAAGGGAATTGCATGAACCTAGGACAAAAGAAAAAAAATTGTAATTCAGCTCCTGTTAAAATGATAAATCTTCTTTATTAGTCAGGGCGGTGATATCATTTATTGTTCTTCTAACCACACAAAGCGATGGAATATCGCTAAACAGTATGAGACCAGCCGCAACGAGGGCGACACCAGCCCTCCTGCCGTTACGTACACATCCAGATAGTAAAACCACGGTAGTTTCTGGGTGTCTTCATATGTTGCACACTCTTGGCACAGACACTCAGGGACGTGGTTGCCTTGGACAAAGTTAGGCAGTCATGACCTTGTCCCTGCAGCACAAAGCGCCTGTCTGCCCAGGAGCAAGCAATAATATACTCCCACATAATGAATCAGGATACCACCCCCCATGCACACAGTTTAATCCATAATAGTCAGCAAATGGTAAGCAAACGTAAAAATAAATTTGATGGCCAACAGGGATCCTTAGCAGTTATGGGCATGCACGAGGCGCAATCTAACCAGGAGTCTGCAACAGATTAACCAATTCAAAGGAAGGTGCCACGATTTTTCTACTACTAATTATTGATTATATGATTCTTAATGCAAAATTACATCTACTGTTTAAAAAAACTGTTTTCAACCACTGGGGATTGCCATTTGCTGGTGTGTAACGACACTTCCACACCTTAAATACGGCAGCCCCTGTACATAGGAGTTTGCGGTCGCTGTCCAACAGCATCTACACTGTGGCTGCCTCCTGATGAGACCTAGGCACCCCCAGGGCTGTGCACATCACAGCTGTTGGAGCAGATCAGCACTAGCTCCAGTTTCTCCCTGTCACCGCCCACACTGCTCAGTGCATGTGGTGACAGGAGGTGCTGGGGTGAGGAAAGTATTGGTGGCGAGGAGCGGTGATCGCAGCCTGACATCAGTAGTAAATACAGGCTGCAGATCACCGCTCAGCGCCATGCTCAAAGCACAGGAGAGAAATCACATTGCTGTGCTCTGAACACACTGACAGCTCAGCGACATCACCGTAAACTGACATAGCAGAGCTGTGTATGTAACGCACATCATGATGAACTATTCTGGGCTCATTATACTGCATAGAGCACTCTACAGGGCAGGCCCATTGTACTGCAAGGAGCACTCTGTGGGGCAGGCCCATTACACTGCAAGGAGCACTCTACGGGGCGGGCCTATTGTACTGCAAGGAGCACTCTGCGGGGCAGACCCATTATACTGCAAGGAGCACTCTGCGGGGCAGGCCCATTATACTGCAAGGAGCACTCTGCGGGGCAGGCCCATTATACTGCAAGGAGCACTCTGTGTGGCAGGCCCATTATACTGCAAGAAGCACTGCGGGGCAGGCCTATTATACTGCAAGGAGCACTCTGCGGGGCAGGCCTATTATACTGCAAGGAGCACTCTGCGGGGCAGGCCTATTATACTGCAAGGAGCACTCTGCGGGGCAGGCCTATTACACTGCAAGGAGCACTCTGCGGGGCAGGCCCATTACACTACATGGAGCACTCTGCGGGGCAAGTCCATTACACAACATGGAGCACTCTGCGGGGCAGGCCCATTATACTGCAAGGAGCACTCTGCGGGCCAGGCCCATTATACTGCAAGGAGCACTCTGTGGGGCAGGCCCATTATACTGCAAGGAGCACTCTGTGGGGCAGGCCCATTATACTGCAAGGAGCACTCTGTGGGGCAGGCCCATTATACTGCAAGGAGCACTCTGCGGGGCAGGCCCATTACACTACATGCAGCACTCTGCGGGGCAGGCCCATTACACTACATGCAGCACTCTGCGGGGCAGGCCCATTACACTACATGCAGCACTCTGCGGGGCAGGCCCATCGTACTACATGGAGCACTCTGCGGGGCAGGCCCATCATACTACATGGAGCACTCTGCGGGGCAGGCCCATCATACTACATGGAGCACTCTGCGGGGCAGGCCCATCATACTACATGGAGCACTCTGCGGGGCAGGCCCATCATACTACATGGAGCACTCTGCGGGGCAGGCCCATCATACTACATGGAGCACTCTGCGGGGCAGGCCCATCATACTACATGGAGCACTCTGCGGGGCAGGCCCATCATACTACATGGAGCACTCTGCGGGGCAGGCCCATCATACTACATGGAGCACTCTGCGGGGCAGGCCCATCATACTACATGGAGCACTCTGCAGGGCAGGCCCATTACACTACATGGAGCACTCTGCGGGGCGGGCCCATTACACTACATGGAGCACTCTGCGGGGTGGGCCCATTACACTAAATTGAGCACTCTGTGGGGCGGGCCCATTATACTACACGTAGCACTCTGTGGGGCGAGCCCTTATACTGCATGGAGCATTATGCAGGGTGGGCCCTCATACTACATGGAGCACTATGCGGAGCCATTATACTGTATGGGGAATCTAGGGGGTTACATTTTTTTTGGGGGGTGGAGGGGAAATTAATGTGTGGGAGTAGTAATGTGGTGGACGGAGCAGGGTCACACATTGCACTACTGCTCCTATAGAAGTGGGCAAAGTGGGCTCACACAGATTAAACTACTGCTCCCTTAGAAATGTGTGACGCTGCTCTGTCCACTTCTATGGGAGGGGTAGTGTAATGTGTGACCAAGCTCTATCCACTACATTACTGCTACCATCTACCATAGAAGTGGACGGAGCGGCATCACACATTACATACTGCGTATCTAATCACATCCTGTGTGATGCACCCCGCCGAGCCCTATCCCATCATGTGATACACTCCATGTAACTAACCCCAGTTTATGGTACAGTGAGCAGCACAGAATCAGCGCTGCCGGCCGTCCACAGTGACAGTCTACTTGTCAGTATCACTGGAAGTCACCAACAAAATGATGGTGATCCTAAACTTTATCCTCTATTATCCTTTTACAAACACCCAGAAGGGGAGGAGAAGAAAATGAAAGCCAAAACACAAACTAATGGCCGTGTCACTAATATTATGGCTACATATTGATCTTCCATATAAAATGTGAACCCTCCTAATGACCCTGCAGTAATGATCGGGTTGTGTGCATCTCCATGGAACCGGTAATCAGCACGGCAGCGAGCGGACGGATTTCATCAGCTCCACAGATGTTTACCCAACAACTTTTCTGGGAACAGGACTGAACATGCTGCACCCACTGAGAAGCTGGTCTACATGGGTGAGGATGTACTCACGGGGGCTCAGCCCACGAGTTCCTCCAGACATTTTTTGGACTTGCCACAACCTCATTTGCTGGGGCTTTTAATTTGCTTCTCTGCATATCCACGACGTCCACATATAAATGACATCATGGTTTTAATCTAAATTAGGTTCAAAATTCTGTGCCGTTCATATTTAGCCATTGATAGGGTTCCCTTTAAGTCAAAAGAGATTGGGTCATCAGGTTTTCTGCATAAATTGGATATCCACCCTTTAGGTCTTTAAAAGTTGCCTATGCTTTGTGACGGAGTCGGCATGCCGTTGTGTGCGCTTGTTTCTCATGAGCTGCGCACCTCTCTTTTTGGAGCAAACATTTGGGGTCTTCATGCCCGGACCTCCATCAATCAAACAAAGATGGTTCTATACCTGCAAGATGCATGAAATATAACCCTATACAGGCAGCTCCTGAGAGCTAAAAAGTGTCGACAGACAGGAAGAAGCTGCAAACCGCAAATGAAAGAGGTCAGGAACCCTACCATCGAGAAACCAACCACCGGTGCCAGGAAGGGAAGAAAAGTTGCTCATCTAGAAATACTACATTAGACGTGAAGTCGAGGAGGCTTCGGGTTACACCTGGAGCCATTTTCTCTGACGGCTTCTTTATAAATCACGATTGTGCAAATGAATGCAGATTATGGATGGATCCACAGAGCGCGGTTTATCACGTACATGCACTTTTCACACACAAGCCGAGTGGATAAGGTATACGTGTAGCTCCGAGAAGACAGAGCCTTGTACAGCAGAGTTTACACTAGCGCAGGTTTACTTTATGACACCATTTCTTTCCTGTATCCCTCCACCATAAATCATGGGAGACATGCTACAGGAAGAGCTGATCCAAGCCAGGCCCGCGAAAATCCTGCCAGAAAAGATCAGAAGCCATCTCAACACTACTCCGAATGTATACTTAAAGGGGTAGGATCAAATATTTGTTCGAGGCCCTCAGATAGTTGTTTACCTGGATCAAGCCCTTCAGTTAGACATACGTTTGTGTGCCTACAATAGGAATGGTCTAATTTTACCTGGACTGACAACATAGGGCAATATATCCAGACAGCCTTTATTAGGAGCACTCTGCGGGGCGGGCCCATTATACTGCAAGGAGCACTCTGCGGGGCGGGCCCATTATACTGCAAGGAGCACTCTGCGGGGCGGGCCCATTATACTGCAAGGAGCACTCTGCGGGGCGGGCCCATTATACTGCAAGGAGCACTCTGCGGGGCGGGCCCATTATACTGCAAGGAGCGCTCTGCGGGGCGGGCCCATTATACTGCAAGGAGCGCTCTGCGGGGCGGGCCCATTATACTGCAAGGAGCACTCTGCGGGGCGGGCCCATTATACTGCAAGGAGCACTCTGCGGGGCGGGCCCATTATACTGCAAGGAGCACTCTGCGGGGCGGGCCCATTATACTGCAAGGAGCACTCTGGGGGGCGGGCCCATTATACTGCAAGGAGCACTCTGCGGGGCGGGCCCATTATACTGCAAGGAGCGCTCTGCGGGGCGGGGCGGGTCCATTATACTGCAAGGAGCGCTCTGCGGGGCAGGCCCATTATACTGCAAGGAGCACTCTGCGGGGCGGGCCCATTATACTGCAAGGAGCACTCTGCGGGGCGGGCCCATTATACTGCAAGGAGCACTCTGCGGGGCGGGCCCATTATACTGCAAGGAGCGCTCTGCGGGGCAGGCCCATTATACTGCAAGGAGCGCTCTGCGGGGCAGGCCCATTATACTGCAAGGAGCACTCTGCGGGGCAGGCCCATTATACTGCAAGGAGCACTCTGCGGGGCGGGCCCATTATACTGCAAGGAGCACTCTGCGGGGCGGGCCCATTATACTGCAAGGAGCGCTCTGCGGGGCGGGCCCATTATACTGCAAGGAGCGCTCTGCGGGGCGGGCCCATTATACTGCATAGAGCACTTTGCGGGAGGGGGAAGTAATGTGTAGGGTTGATCTAATAGCTCTGGAAAAGTGCTTACCCGAATAGCTGCATCGGTAACCTGGCTACCTGGATTGCTCCTGATAATCAGCTGTTCGGCGTCGTAGCTGCATATGTCATGGCTGTGCGACAGTCACAGCACATGTATGGAGATCCTGAGAGCCGTAACACACGTGCAGCTGCGGCGCCCAACAGCTGATTATCGGGAGCGATCCAGGTATCCAGCTATTTGGTCAACCCTAGTAATGTGCAGTCAGGCAGCCGTATAAATCGGAACGAGATTGGAGCACAGTGCAGACTGTACGCGGCTCTCCCAACATGAGAAAGACAGCGTCATGTATTCCTATGCAGCCGTCACGCTCGGGTACGGAGAACCGCCGGCCTGTCCAAGCACTGTCGTCCGATCTGAACCAGATTTATATGGCTGTCTGAATGCGCCATTATAGTGCATCGTAATGGGCCTTGCTGGAGTGAAGACTCGCCATGGCATGGATGTAAAATCACGTCCATTCGGCATGAATTGTTATCCGCAGAGTGTGTGAAGCTAGCCTTTGCAATGCTGCGCGAGTCCTTAATTAAGGTAGAATAAGGGATTCGTGAGCACACTGACAACCACTCCGGCACCGCCAACGTTGCTTTTGGTAACCAACGCATTGCGAGACTGGAAGTGTTAACAGGGTTGAAAACACACGAGCCCTCAGCCAAGATGAATGAAGTGTTCCTCTGTAGGGAGGCCTTGTGAGATAGAGGTCCGCCAAACTTTTCGCCAAAAGTTCTCCTGTATATGGCCAGCTTTACAAGGTTGAACTTGATAGAGCTAGGTCTTTTTTCAACCTATGCAACTAAAAAATGTAACTAGTTAGAAGTAAAGACCCATTTACAAGAACTAATCATCAGGAATGAGCATTTGCTGCAATGCTTGTTCCCATAGGCTGGCCAACTCTCAAAACTCATCACACCCAACAAGCAGTTTGTATGTTCCAAAGGAGGAAAAAAAAATGGCATCGACAGCACAATGTCTTGTAGATAATATTTTCTGCACACATCAATCGTACTAAAAATCGTTCAGGGCACACAGAATTGTGTCTGGCCGGCCTGGGCAGCACTTGCTCACGGCTTCTCTCATGACGACATGCAGCTCTGATCTACATGGAAACGACTGATAAAAAGGGAATAAAGTTTGCATTAAACTATGAAGCTAATGCAGATTCGGCAGGGTTTAAATGGGAAAAAAATCCTCATGAAACAATAGGATCTGATTTTTGCTCATTATTGTTCGTTCAGTGTAACATGTTTACTCAAGGATAAAGTGTTCTTTTGGGAAGAATAAAGGCGATCACATAAAGTGGCTGTCATTTTTATTACACTGGAACGCCCAATAAAACCTGCAATCTACTAGCAAAACACTGTACAGATGCCCCGGTCTGGGGTGAGGATTAGTGCAGCTTACCTTGTTTGTGGTGTAGCTGTCCCAGATGATAAGCTTGCCATCCTGGGAGGCACTAACTAGCAGCCTGGAGGGGAAAAAATGACAAAGACGCAAGAACATGAGCCAAGAAGTGCAAGTAGCACCGTGGATGTAGTTTAGTCTATGTAGACAGTGCATCAAAGAAAAGTTTCCACAAATGGACCCTAAAGAGGGGGTACCACCTGGACAATTTAATGCAGACCGCCTCCAATTGGTCGCCATTTAATACTACATTTCTCCTACAGCGGCTTCACAAAGGGAAAAACATTCAGATTCAGATAAAAACACTCCCTGGTTAAAGGAGCAGTCCATTATAAGACCTGTGGAAGCCAGGGAAACTGTTGAATAATCGCTAGCACGTTCAGGCCCATGGCCGGGGCAAGAGCAAATCCAACGTTTACAGTCTTATGTACAAACAGTGCAAAAACATATTTACAGTCATAATTAAAGCTTACCTAGTACAAAACAAAAAAGTTTATTACAAGTTTGAGAAGAAAAAAAAAAAAAAAAGCAGCCAAGCCTTTAATTAAAAATGTTGCAAGCTCGCGAGTGATTTTGTTTGTTTTTGGTGTATAGTAGAAAGCCATTCGCATTTTGAAGAAATCCAAGGCAAACCGTATAATTTGAGTTAAAGGTGCTGTACATTATGGATAACCCCTGCATAATTAATTTGGGACCTAAATAATAAATACAAAGTCTGTACTCCCCTCCTGCATCGACATTGCTATGCCACCTGCAGTCAATAAGTGGCCACCCGTCAGCTGCAGCCTTTACTACTTCATCAAAGTGAACGCCAGATCTGACGGACTACTGACGTGCTGGCTGCAGCCAATCAGCGACCGCTCGTGACAATAATGCATCACCGACAGGAACAGGTCGCAGACACCACTGGAACGGCGCCGCAGCAATAGGGGAGTATACTTCATTTTCTTTTTAATTTAGGTCGTCACTTAATTAACCTGAGGTTTTCCAGTAGAGCACATCCCCTTAAACCTTCTAAATGCTATAGGTTTTAATGCAGTCAGTACATAACCTCTCTGCATGGAGGTGGAAGCAGGTTAATCAATGGCCGCCTGTAATACTTCAGAAAGGGTGGAGGTGGGGGGGCAAACCAAGGAGATTAGGAAAAGTCATTTTAGCTACTATTGATCATTTTCATGTCAGAAACACCTTTAAATCTGGATTATTTGAGTTTTAAATGGATACTCATGGCCATCTTCATCGCAGCCATCGAGCTATGGATAACATAAAACCTACCTGGAGTCTGTGCCCCAGTGCATAGCATAGATTTTCGCAAGGTGGCCCCTCAGTGTACGCCTAGTGCGCATCTGAATTCGACCTACTGGATCAATATTGGCTGTGATCTGTATTGGGGTGAAAGAGAAACCAAAAATATATTTTATTATTAGCTACACATTAAAAGGACCTAACGGAGCAATAAAGCGAGAGTTAGAGACCTAAATGAATATGAAGTTACAGAAACTGAACTCTTACCTGAGCCAGAGTGGCATCTGCACATGCTTTCCTGGCATCCTGAGAAGACAAAAGGAAAAAAAAAAAAAAAAATTAAGATGCGGAAGGACCACGTCAGACGGGCACGAGCTGCGCCACCACTTCATTTCAGATCATCCTTGTTACGGAAAACATAACCATCACTAGATCCAAGGCCTATACAGAGTACAAATATGTTACGGTGATTGGGCTTCACGTTTGGTGCCCTAACAGATCAGATGAATATCGGCCAATCCCATAGACTTCAAGGGGCTGGTGACAACTATTGAGCATGGGGAGTTAATAATTAATCTGCAAAAAAAAAAATCCATTAAACAGGTGTTGACTTGCTGATCGCTGGGGGTCTGCAGCCAGTCTTGAACGGAGGTGCCTATGTTCGACCTCCTACAATACATTGTCTATGGGACTGAGAGGAAAAAAAAAAAACAGAATAACACCGTTATTTCTGGCAGCTCCACAGACACTGACTGAGGCTGATCAGACGCACCTCTGCTCCATTCAGGACAAAGCCTGGATCTCAATAATGCTGGGAGTCTCCGTGGTCGTACTGGACCCCCAATGATAAGCATGGAATTTTTTTTTTTTTTTTAAGGAAAAGCCTTTAATACTGTGTAAATCAAATAAATTCCTAAACACAGTAATATGAAAAACATTGATACTTTTTGTTTTTGACAAGCCAGCAGAAGTGTGCAAATGCCAAGAAAAGTTTACATTGACAAATGCGGCATGCGTGGTATGGCAGCAAGAATGTGAAATGGGGCGCTGAGGTTTACTGCGTGCAAAGGTTAACACAGCTAAAACCATCAGAAAGAAGGGAGGGGAATGAAAAAAAAAAATAAAATAAAGCACACCTCTACAGCCATAAACAAGTGACATATTGCCTGCCGTGTCCCAGAGAAGCTCTCTCCTTTATACATGATCAAGTTATGGAGCTGGAGGCCAAACTGCCTCATATGGTTATGTGAGAATTGAAAATTTGTGAGTCCTTACAATTCGTAAAATGGCAGAAGTGAATAAGTTCCATAGGGAACCTGTCAATGTTTCGGCAATCAATTTTAGGCAAAAATTGCAACCTGCGTTTAGCAATTCGAGTAAGGACCAGCCATAGGTTTCCCGACTCAAACTAGACAGCCTTATAGGCATAAGCAGAAAAAGAGATGGCTGACAGCACTCATAGGTCAGAGCGCCCGTCCAGGTCCAAGGAACCCACTAGGACCGTCGAAGGCTCAAGCAATGAAGTGACAGCGCTCCATCCAGGTGTATAATCAAAGCGAATGAATTTATTAAGCCATACAGTAGCAACGTTTCGACCCTGGTGGGTCTTTGTCACTTCATTGCTTGAGCCTTATAGGCATATGACGCTGCCATGTTTGGGCCAATCCGTGCATCATGGTCTGTTCTCAGACCGTGAAACGTGTACATGGTACCAACCAACATACCTAAATGTACTCCTTGTGTCTAACTTCGGTTTTTCAGGACGTGGAAAGGAAAAGGGGAGAGGCGACGTATATGAATCTCGTCCCGTGAATGTGCCCTAACATCCGAAGATTTTGGATCTTTGCTAATAATTTAAATTTTATTGGATAAACGGGTTCAGCAAAATATGGACCATGGATCAGAAACATTGGTTCACAGATTTTTATAGGTTTTATGACATTAGCACCCTTTCTAGGAAACAATAGTGACTATTAGTCCACAATTTTCAATTCCATGGATTTTATGCTTTCTAATCGATATTGGGATTTGTCATTCATGTTGTATTGCAATACGTCAGTTGTCTGCCACTTTTTTTTTAATGTACAATCAAATACTCTACAACAAAATCTGAAGGCAAAAGTGAAAAATGTACATAACTAATACCTGTCATAGCTTCTGAAAAACCAGACCTTGTAACGGATATACTAAACTAAAGACATCCAGGAAGTCTGGTCCTGGCTGGAGCCAAGCTTTTAATAACTGTTTAGAAGAGTCGAGAATTAATGAAGGCCGAGAAATATTCACTTTCTGAAACGCTGATGTGCATGGCGATAAAGCAAACAGCCTGAGATTAATTCCTGGCCAGGTATGTGACCATCTAGAGTCGTCATCGACTATTTCTATAAGACTGGTTCACCGATTGCACTGCTCTAAGGGTACCGTCACACTATACCATTTCGATCGCTACGACGGTACGATTCGTGACGTTCCAGCGATATAGTTACGATATCGCGGTGTCTGACACGCAGCAGCGATCAGGGATCCTGCTGAGAATCGTACGTCGTAGCAGATCGTTTAGAACTTTCTTTCATCGCTGGATCTCCCGCTGTCATCGCTAGATCGGTGTGTGTGACACCGATCTAGCGATGCGATCCAGCGATGCGTTCGCTTGTAACCAGGGTAAAAATCGGGTTACTAAGCGCAGGACCGCGCTTAGTAACCCGATGTTTACCCTGGTTACAAGCGTAAAACTAAAAAAAAAAAAAAAAACAGCACATACTTACATTCTGGTGTCCGTCAGGTCCCTTGCCGTCTCTGCTTCCCGCACTGTGACTGCCGGCCGTAAAGTGAAAGCAGAGCACAGCGGCTGTGCTTTCACTTTCACTTTACGGCCGGCAGTCACTGAGTGCGGGAAGCAGACTGCAAGGGACCTGACGGACACCAGAATGTAAGTATGTGCTGTTTGTTTTTTTTTAGTTTTACGCTTGTAACCAGGGTAAACATCGGGTTACTAAGCGCGGTCCTGCGCTTAGTTACCCGATGTTTACCCTGGTTACCCAGGGACCTCGGCATCGTTGGTCGCTGGAGACCTGTCTGTGTGACAGCTCCCCAGCGACCACACTACGATTTACCTACGATCACAGCCAGGTCATATCGCTGGTCGTGATCGTAGGTAAATCGTATAGTGTGACGGTACCCTAAGACCTTTATGCGGCCTCCTGTGTAGGGAACTTGGTGCGCATTTCGGAGTCTGAAATTTGGTATTGTTCTAGGGGCTCGGAGATCTGTGGAGATGGACTGGGCGAGTAACTTTTGCCATAAAACAAAGTTCTAAGTGGGGGAAAGAGGAAAGGAACTGGAGAACCAACAATTTTTCGAAGAGATTTTTTTTTCTACATTGGCAGTGAAGAAGAGCGTGAACCCAAGCAAACGCTGACTTATTTTACAGGATACGTTTAGTAATAAATTAAACTGTTTAATAGCCCACAGCTCTTCGTTGGAGGACATACTGTCCTGGAGATTTAGACTAGATTCTGCATGGGGTCAATGACTTTCATGTAGATTAGCCAGTCTTGTATTTGTCTCGATTCAGGATCTACTCCTCCAAGCTATGCAGCTTTTCCATCTTTGAAAATTGCCCATCACCAATATGGGGCTGCCATTTATAATTCAATAAAGCAGGGCACACCCAAACTGGATTTCTCTTAATACAATTAGGAACCTTAATGCCCCTTTAAAAGGTTAAATTGACTATGACCAATTTCACTGGGGACGAAGTGGAATTCCTGTTGATTTTGCTGCAATTCTTACTCACTCACAATTTTTTTATTTTTAATGGATCCCTCTACCTGCAGCTCCAGGGCACTGCGATGGGGGCGGCTTGTGCGCCTTCGTATGCAAATGTGTTCCTGGGGCTGTGGGAGAGGGATCTTTTCACGTCGGATCATGGTTTGTCGATGGAGCGGGTCATTTTTTGGACCCGCTACATCGATGACATCTTCATGATCTGGCGTGGGACATCATTTGAATTGGAAACATTTTTTCAAACTTTAAATAATAATGATTACAATATTAATTTGACGTATCATTGCAGCTCTCAGCAGATCGAGTTCCTCGATGTCTTGGTTAAAAGGGATCCTAGTGGTCTCTTACTCTCAGATGCTTTCCGTAAGGATACAGCAGTAAATGCGGTCCTCCATGCCAGCTCCTCTCATCCATCTCATGTTGTTAATGCAGTGCCAGTGGGACAGTTTCTTCGAATTAGAAGAATTTGCTCCACTATTGAAGATTTTGAATGTCGGGCAACAGAAATGAAGGCAAGATTTTTGGAAAGGGGATACAGCAGGAGAAGTATTAAAAAAGCCTATAACAGAGCAAGGAACACGGATCGTAACCAACTTCTGTATTCTTCTAATAAGAAAGTAGCTTGTAATCAGGTAAGATTGGTAACCACGTACAATTCCCAATGGAGTAAACTATTGGAGAGTGTTGAAAAGCATTGGCCAGTTTTACTGGCAGATCCGGTGCTGAAACAATATCTGTCTAAGAGACCCTCAATTACTGCACGGAGATCAAAAAACTTGAGAGATTTGTTAGTAAAAAGCTACTATACACCAAAAGAACGCCCCCAATTATTTGCATCGCAGAAGCAACCATCTAAGTCTCCATGGGGCAGTAAACCCTGTGGGAAGTGTGTGGGTTGTCCTAATATGGATACGGCAACAGATTTTGTGTCATCGGATGGACGCAAGTTTATAATCACGCATACAATAACTTGCACTACAAGTGCAGTGGTCTACTATGCTTACTGTACTTGCCCAAAAATTTATGTAGGCCTGACTACAAGGGCGTTTAAGGTGCGGGTAAGGGAGCACGTTAGGGATATCCTGGCTGCAAAAGATGAAGAGAATTTGGATTTACTTAAAAGTGTTCCCAGACATTTTAAACAGCACCATGCCTGTGATCCCGCCCAGTTTCGTGTGAAGGGTATTGATTGTATTCCTGTATGCCCAAGAGGGGGTAATGTGAGTCGTCATCTTGCTCAAAAAGAGTCCCGATGGATATGGGAATTACGGACCCTTAAACCAGAGGGGTTGAATGAGACCCTGAGTTTTGCACCTTTTCTTTAATATGGTCGTTTTTTATTTTTGGTTTCATTGGTTTCTTGTTTTTATAATTACGGATGCTGATTTTAATTTTGTTCTTTCTAATTTACAGCCACTAAGTTGTATTCCCCGTGGTTGAATTCTTGGATGGATGATTGAGAGTATGGAGAACATGGACATCATCTATGAGCATGTTTAATGGATCTTTTCACTTTTTTGTACTGTATATTTTTTGTACTGTATATTTATTGTGACTAATGAATATAATGTCATATTTATGTATGTATTGTGTCCATATGGACATCATTTTTTGAGGATTTTTTTGTATATTGCACTTTATTATATATTATCTGATTATATTTGTGTTCATTAGAGGATAATTGCTGCACATTGCACTTTTTCACTAGATAGGAGTACAATAATTATTGCTTATGAAATATTGTATGATATATTTTGTTGCAATTCTCATATATGTATTTCATGTTTTAGACGTGATATATTGTTCACTATAATAATTTTAATGTTGTTCACCATGCTTATGGATGTTTTCGCAGCATGTATATAGTTGCTGGGGAATAACTTACTTTCTTGTTAGTGGTTGGGTGCGTCTGGGATCTCCCCCTGTGCGCGTGCGTGTTCTCTCCTTGGGGTTCCGCGTCGTTGCCGGCGTCTTAGTCGGGCTAGCGCTCACGTGACGTCTTCGGGCGTTCCCGTGGGCGTGTCTGCCCGATGACGCTGGTGGGGACTCGGACCCTGATGGGGCGATCTGCGCACGCGCCGCTACATGGCGGCGATCCTATGACGCAATTATATGTTATATTGTGATTGGTCAGCTGGGGTATTTTAGGGCATGCTGGATCTGATGATGCCACTCCCCCGGAAGAAGGCACACGGGCCGAAACGCGCGTAGGGGTGGCACCATCAGACCGGAGGTATAGTACCAGTGTATTTGTATACTTTGTCCTTATGCTGCCAGAGTGAAGTATAGTTTGGGGTCTTATGGTTATACGGCAATTGTGCCATTCAGATACACAGTGATTGTGCCGTTTGGGCATATGAGAGTTCCCCTTTATGAGTCACTTATATTTTCCTGGCAGCTGGCTATTTGGGAGGTTATATGCTTACCTCTGGTCTGGGGTGTTTTTATTTAGTATTATTTGCCATCACAGCTGTATTTTAATATTTTCTGTTATGTAGTTTAAATAAAACATGTCATTTTTTGTATGATGAGGTCTCTGTGCATATTTATTGTAGGTTATTTCCCTTTAAAAGGTGCAGTCTTTAATAAAAGTCCGCTCTCGCAGCGAAAGCACAAGATCTGATTCTTTGTAAAGGACGCAGCATTGCGGGGTAAGTGCAAAGTGGTTAACGAACAGTAACCTCAATAAAGAGGTGATTATTCAATAACTTGAGGATGGGGCAAGGTTTGGCAAGTGCAGAAAGCAAGATCTTGAGATAACATGAGAGATCTTGCGCTTTCACAACAAGACGGGCAGCTGAGGGTTGCGAGTTCCGAGATCCTACAACCTGGAAGTTCGAACCAGACTCTTGCTGGAAAGTCAGGCCCTTTTGGGGGAATTAAGGCTTCTTCTGTGCACTCAAGACAACTTATATTTTGAAAAAAAGTCAAGGCTGTGCCACTCCTTTTAAATAAAAAAGGAAAGTTCCATATTGGCAACAGCCACTCTTTAAACTTTAAAACTATACAGATTTTGTCAGGCAACATGTTACATAAAGGGGCTTCACCACAATTGCAAATAGTCAACTATTCAAAGAATATGTTACAGGTCACCGAAGTCCTTAGCTACCCAAATCTTTAGGATTGTGTTAACACCGTTATAACCTAAAAACTGCATACCTTAAAGAAAAAAAGAAAAACTTCTTAAAATAATATCCAGGGGCTCCTAGTAAGGGGCTCCCCATAAGACAGCAGTAAGACCTTTAGGACTAGCAAACTTATCTCAACTTGCTCAAAGAAGCCAGAATATAGGTTGAGGCAAGAAATATTAAGTGCTACCTTGAACTACACAGGCTTTTATTTGGAGGACCAGAAGTGAAGCCACCACCACGACCAGAAATCTCACTTATTTACATAGTAACATATAGTAACATAGTTAGTAAGGCCGAAAAAAGACATTTGTCCATCCAGTTCAGCCTATATTCCATCTTAATAAATCCCCAGATCTACGTCCTTCTACAGAACCTAATAATTGTATGATACAATATTGTTCTGCTCCAGGAAGACATCCAGGCCTCTCTTGAACCCCTCGACTGAGTTCGCCATCACCACCTCCTCAGGCAAGCAATTCCAGATTCTCACTGCCCTAACAGTAAAGAATCCTCTTCTATGTTGGTGGAAAAACCTTCTCTCCTCCAGACGCAAAGAATGCCCCCTTGTGCCCGTCACCTTCCTTGGTATAAACAGATCCTCAGCGAGATATTTGTATTGTCCCCTTATATACCTATACATGGTTATTAGATCGCCCCTCAGTCGTCTTTTTTCTAGACTAAATAATCCTAATTTCGCTAATCTATCTGGGTATTGTAGTTCTCCCATCCCCTTTATTAATTTTATTGCCCTCCTTTGTACTCTCTCTAGTTCCATTATATCCTTCCTGAGCACCGGTGACCAAAACTGGACACAGTACTCCATGTGCGGTCTAACTAGGGATTTGTACAGAGGCAGTATAATGCTCTCATGTGTATCCAGACCTCTTTTAATGCACCCCATGATCCTGTTTGCCTTGGCAGCTGCTGCCTGGCACTGGCTAATCCAGGTAAGTTTATCATTAACTAGGAACCCCAAGTCCTTCTCCCTGTCAGATTTACCCAGTGGTTTCCTGTTCAGTGTGTAATGGTGATATTAATTCCTTCTTCCCATGTGTATAACCTTACATTTATCATTGTTAAACCTCATCTGCCACCTTTAAGGCATGCAACTGAATAAAACAAGAATATGAAGTTTATCTTTGTGTTGCCACGCAGTCTGCGTATAACCGGCCACAGACGGAGCAGGCGCCTCCGATGAAGGATGGATCTTATTTACGCTGTAAAAGTTCGGCTGTAACCTCACGTTCAAACAGTGAGGAGCTATCTAAACAGATCGGTCCCAGATCATCAAAAGCAGAAGAAAAAAATAGTAAGATAAAAGGAAAAAAGAAATGAAAGCCCCTGAAGTTGGCATCTAGAGTCTACTAAGATTATATAAAAGCAGTTCAGTTAAGGCAAAACAAAATGTGGAAATGAAATCGGGGAACTAATAAAAAAAATAAAAATATGGAAATTCATGCAGGGTTTTATTTTACTCACTCTGATTTGGTTCTTGAGTTGCTCGGCCTCCTGACGTAGCTGGTCAAGTTCACTCATGATTCTTCTCTAAGATGAAGCTTCTCTACCACCAACACTCAGTTCTGCAAGGAGAAAGGTTCATCGTCAGCTACTTCATTCAACACCTCATGAGTTCAGAAGCTTTACAGCATGAACTTAATTATATTTTATTTTTATTTTTTTACATAGGCTTAACCCACCAAAGATGTCCAGGTTGGAGACCATTTTAGAAGCCCACACTTCCCGAAGAACTAAAAGTGTAATCGACGTTTTAGCCTAAGCAATTTGTGCTTAGTCACTGCCGTTTTCTCCATTATACGAGCTAACAAGTTAATGACGTAAAAGGAACACAAGTCCAACGCAGACATTTAATAAAAGTCCCACTGTACCGCAGGGACGTGCATCACTAAGTAGAGCCATTTAGACCACCTTAGGACCTAATCAAATACCATATGTCCCAGCAATAGAATTTGATCAGATGCAGACCTGGGTGCTGGTAGAGAACCTGTTAGCCACTGTTGTTCGGAAGTATTACAATCCAATATATAAAAATGGTAAGCGGGCAGAATGTAAGTCTTCAGAACTATAAAGCAAGCTTTATACCATAGCTCAGCGTGAGAATATGCCCAGAAATATACTTACAGTTCCCCCGAGATTCAGCTCTAGTCCAGATACCAGATGTAGTTGTGTTGTACAGCCCTTTCCCCTGTCCTCCACACAATGTCATCTTTAAGCCCGAATAGATCTGAGTTACTGACTCAAATCCGGTTAACACAAAACCGGCTGAGAGTCTTAAATTGTCTACTATCCTCCTGACCCTAATCCAACGGTTTGCTTCTCTTTATAGTACGTCAAGGGCAAAAACAGCTAAAAAGAAACAGTTCTGAAGCCAGAAGAGCTGTACAACTGGGTATCAGTACAGTCACTATCGATAATGGTACCGTCACACTAAGCGACGCTGCAGCGATACCGACAACGATCTAGACAACGCTGCAGCGTCGCTGTTTGGTCGCTGGAGAGCTGTCACACAGACAGCTCTCCAGCGACCAACGATCCCGAGGTCCCCGGTAACCAGGGTAAACATCGGGTTACTAAGCGCAGGGCCGCACTTAGTAACCCGATGTTTACCCTGGTTACCATCCTAAAAGTAAAAAAACAAACACTACATACTTACCTACCGCTGTCTGTCCTCAGCACTCTGCTTCTCTGGTCTGGCTGTGAGCGCCGTGCAGCCGGAAAGCAGAGCGGTGACGTCACTGCTCTGCTTTCCGGCCGCTGTGCTCACAGCCAGACCAGAGAAGCAGAGTGCCGAGGACAGACAGCGGTAGGTAAGTATGTAGCGTTTGTTTTTTTACTTTTAGGATGGTAACCAGGGTAAACATCGGGTTACTAAGCGCGGCCCTGCGCTTAGTAACCCGATGTTTACCCTGGTTACCAGTTTAGATATCGCTGAATCGGTGTCACACACGCCGATTCAGCGATGTCTACGGGGAGTCCAGCGACGAAATAAAGTTCTGGACTTTCTTCCCCGACCAGCGACAGCACAGCAGGGGCCTGATCGCTGCTGCGTGTCACACTGGACGATATCGCTAGCGAGGACGCTGCAACATCATGGATCGCTAGCGATATCGTCTAGTGTGACGGTACCTTAAGGGTACCGTCACACAGCGCAATTTTGATCGCTACGACGGCACGATTCGTGACGTTCGAGCGATATAGTTACGATATCGCAGTGTCTGACACGCTCCTGCGATCGGGGACCCCGCTGAGAATCGTACGTCGTAGCAGATCGTTTGAAACTTTCTTTCGTCGTCTAGTGTCCCGCTGTGGCGGCATGATCGCATGGTGTAACATATCGTATACGATGTGCGCATAGTAACCAACGGCTTCTACATCGCACATACGTCATGAAATTATCGCTCCAGCGTCGTAGATTGCAAAGTGTGACAGCAGTCGACGACGCTGGAGCGATATTGTTACGATGCTGGAGCGTCACGGATCGTACCGTTGTAGCGATGAAAATTGCACTGTGTGACGGTACCCTAAGGTTGGGATTTAGATTTAGAATGTGGTGAAACAATCCAGATCCTACTGATTAGAACAGGAGCAGTATCACATTCATCCAAAACAACTACAATACTTGTAAGGGGTACCCTACTTGAGACCCAGGAGTACGGAGATCTGAACACTAACACATACGTGTATTTCAAAGAAGGTATGTTCCAAGATGTAACTGGAGACCGTGCGAAAATGCCAGATGGCTAAGTGACTCTAGACTAATATACTTACATCATTAAAAACAGCCTGATAAGAAGGTCTGCAAAGTAGACGCTAATGACAATCCCCTCATCATGGATATCTATACTATTAAAGCTGCCTGCAACCAATATGCACACGAACGTGGCTACACTTGCCACAAAGCACTTGGATTTGATGTTTGGGAGGAATAAAAACGCAAAAAAAAAGTATTATGCAACACATCGAGGTTTTGTTACTGAAATTTAATAGGTCTGGGGGCATTACTGTACCGCAAAAAAAAAAAAAAAAAGCTCCTTTCAATGCTCAGAGGAAACACGGACACAATTAGTAAAAAGCACCTGAATGTAAATCCCCTTAATCTTGTTGACGAAAATATTCGGCACGATTAATGCGCCCTTTGGCGGGGTGGCAGCTTCCTTAAAGTGACATTTACCAACAGGACCCAAGGCACAAAGGTTAGTCTGTGACAAGTTTGATCCAGAGTTCATGACATGGGCTGGTAAGAGGAAGATAGACCCGCAGTGGGGGCTAATAATGACGATAGGGGCATCCAAGCTTTTTCAAAAAGCTGGGATGTCCTTGTCTGAATGATATTTTGGGATTTTGTGTGACCCAGAACAATTTTCTGAGCGAATCCAAGCTTCAATGTGCCATAAAAGTTATTCCAAAAACACATTGCAAGATACTAAATTTATGAAAGCTGTTTCCCTTGCTCTAGTGGAGAAGATGATTGACCTACATAATATATTGGCACAACACACACATTCAGAACTGAAACTTTTAGACAGGATTTCTAGTGACTGGGACATTAAATAAAAAAAAATTATTAGGAAGACCCCTCTGGGAAGTGGGAACTCAGATCCACAAGAAGCCCCAACATTAGAAAGGCCGAGGATCATGATGATCTAATGAGGATCTTGAGAAAACGCTGAGTTAGGAGAATCGTAGATTATACTTTGCGTGAACTGCGGGGAGGAACGACCATACATAAAACCACTGGAGCCATCTATCAAGGCTTTTACAAGGACCACAAAGACGACCCAAAAGTTCCACAAATCAAACAAGATTAGCACCCAGAAAATATTAATATTTGTCCACAAATATTAAAAATTACCCAGTGCTACGACAGCACCTGGTACACCACGAAAACCCAAGACAGGGAGGGGGAGAAGGAGAGGGAGAGGGAGACATTTTTTTCCCCGACTAGGCATGCTCAGAATACAAAAACGAGATACGTCACTGGGTTCCAGGGTTTGAAAGTCAGTGACGGATCCTGCGCCCATAGGCTTTCAACGGGCAGCACAAGACCCGTCGCTGAGCGATTTTCCGACGTGCAGAAAAAACGTTACTCTAAACGTTTTCTCCACCCGACGGACAGCAATTTTCCGACGGATCCAATGCACGACGGATAAAACGTATGGCCATCTGTCACAATCCATCGCTAATACAAGTCTATGGGAAAAAACAGGATCCTGCAGAAAAATTTGCTGGATCCGGTT
This sequence comes from Ranitomeya imitator, assembly GCF_032444005.1. Lineage (NCBI taxonomy): Eukaryota > Metazoa > Chordata > Amphibia > Anura > Dendrobatidae > Ranitomeya > Ranitomeya imitator. The sequence goes on along the minus strand of NC_091291.1, from coordinate 116,072,997 downwards.
TAAAAAAAAAAAAAAAAAAAAAAAAAAAAAAAAAATCGACGGATTTCTACGGGAGCTAAAAGACGGAAGTGTGAAAGAGGCCTTATGCAGAGCTACAGTGTTCTTCATAGACCATGTACATTCGGCCACCGATGGAGGTGGAAAACTGGGCAGGAGTAACAAGTGTCCGCCTATACTTACAACCTATCCAAGGGAGAAGTCATCTTTTTATCAAACATAATGAAGAAAAATGTAAACTATACGCCACCTTTATCATCCAGAATGTGCCAATGTGATGAAATTTGCACTGCCACTCTAGCATAGGGTTAAGTAAATCTGCAATCGGCAAGAAGCGGACTGAGTGCACGACTGCATCAGTATACCTTACTCTTAAAAGCCACGGCATGTGAAAAGCTGGCAGCAGACTATAGGGAGAGACGGACTAGTCTGACGCGATCCACAGCCGCCTTCTCCCCACCACCACAATTGACAAGTCTCTCCTATGTGTGCACATACGAGAGAGACCCGTCAGTCACCTGGAGTGGGTACCGCATAGGACTAGTCAGGTGGTTCGGGCAGAAGTGTCCAACGATATGTTGCCCTTACTTTTATTGCTGATGCCATTTACAAAATTACGATATTTTTGATAAAAATTAGATTAAAAAAAAATTAAACTACACACGTGTAAAGCAGCATTTCAGTAAATTTTTAGGATCAGTCTTTGCAGGTGGAAAGAAACAGGTTTCTCTCATCAAGCCAGTCAAAATCTGCAGCAACTCTTGGCCCATGCACCAATTAATCTAGACTAAAAAAATTTTTTGAAGGATCTCAATAGGAGATTGAGCATTTACTGAGGCCTATTTAGACGCAAAAAATAATTTACAACAAAAAATAAAAAACAGACAATCATGATACCTGCAATTTTTGCACTTAGGCTACGTTCACATTTGCGTTGTGCGGTGCTGCGTCGGCGGCTCAACGCAAACAAAAACGCATTGTTTTGTGACGCATGCGTCCTTTTTTGGCATGATTTTGGACGCAAAAAAAATGCAACTTGCTGCGTCCTCTGCGCCCTGACGCTTGCGCCAAAAAAGACGCATGCATCACAAAACGCAATACAACGCATGTCCATGCGCCCCCATGTTAAATATAGGGGAGCATGACGCATGCGTCGCCGCGGCTGCGCCCGACGCAGCCCCGCAAAACGCTGATGTGAACGTAGCCTTACTCATTGCTTTCTATGGCTGAAAAAAAAAAAACCGTTAATGTAGATTCCAGCTCACATCAGCGTTAACCTCATCCACTTGAAGCTCGGACAACGGGTCTGCAGCAGTCCAAATAAGCGATAAACCAAGGAATTAGCCAGCTTCACGAGTAGATTCTTTAAATGTAATCAATACACAGGACATGATAAGTTACGAAGACAGGTGAATTCGCGTTTGTATGTCGCTCGCATCAACGTGTGTCAGGTGAACACACCCTTAATCATGATCGGTTTGTTTATGCAAATTTTAAGCAGATTATAAAAAGCAGGTTTCGCCAAGTTTTTGCTGCATAAAACATATCTACGTTTTTTGCACTTACCATTTCCTATGGGTGAAAAGCGCTGCATAACAAAAAAACCACCCTGAAGTGACATGTTGCAGCTTGCAAAAACAGCAGTTTTCCAAATCCGTAAGGACAAAAAAAAAAAAAAAAACTGCACGAGATTTCTGAAATCTCCTAGCTTTTGTTGGTGGTGTAAAACGCAGATAAAAATATGCATAAAAACACACAAAGACGCAACATGTGAACATAGCCTAAGGAAGTTGCACCATGCTTTTGGGAGGCATTAGGGTATATGCCCACGCTGCAGATTTTCCTGCGGATTTTTCCGCAGCGGATTTGGAAAATCCACAGTGCAAAACCACTGCGGTTTTCACTGCGGATTTTCTTGGTTTCTTCTGCGCTTTTTCACCAGCACTTTCCTATTGGTGCTGGCTGAAAACCGCTGCGGAAAACGCACAAACAACTGACATGCTGCGGAAAATAATCCGCAGCGTTTCCGCGCGGCATTTTCCGCAGCATGTGCACAGCGGGTTTTTTTCCCTTAGGTTTACATGGTACTGTAAACTTTGGGAAAACTGCTGCGAATCCGCAGCAGTCAAATCCGCAGCGGATCCGGAGCAAAATCCGCAGCGTGTGCACACAGTCTTAAACTATCAGCATGCACAAGAGACAAAAAACCCGCAGCAACACACACCGCTCCTTAAGGGTTTGTGCACACGTTGCAGATTTCCTGCGGATCCGCAGGGTTCTTTTCCGCGCAGAAACGCTGCAATTCTGCAAGTGATTTACAGTACAATGTAAATCGATGGCAAAAAACAAAAAAAAATGCTGTGCTGATGGTGCGGAAAAATCTGCACAGAAAACGCAGCAGATTCAAAAAAGGACCAGGTCAATTCTTTTTGCAGATCTACTGCGTTTCTGCACCCATTCCATAATAGAAATCTGCAGGGGGAAAAAAAAAAAAAGAAAAGAAATCCACACAAAAATCTTTAACGTGTGCACATACCAAAAAAAGGCGCAGAATCTGACCTGCGTTTTCTGCCAAGAAATGCAGAATCTGCACAGAAAATACCACAATCAAATCTACAACGTGTGCATATAGCCTAAGGCTATGAGCACACATTGCGGATTTGCCTCTGGAATTTTTCGTGCGGATTCTACATCTCTTGGCAGAAAACACAGGTGCGGATTTGATGCGTTTTTTATGTGGATTTTGTGCAGATTTCATGCATTTTTACCACTGCAGATTTCTATAATGGAATGGGTACAAAAACGCTGCAGATCCGCAAATAAAGGACCTGCTCCTTTTGATCCGCAGCGTTTTCCGTGCACAATTTTCCGCAGCATTAACACAGCAATTTTTTTTCCATTGATTTACATTGTACTGTAAATCACTTGCGGATCTGCAGCGTTTCTGCACGGAAAAAAAAAACGCTGCGGATCTGCAGTAAATGCGCAACGTGTGCACATAGCCTTACTGCCAAGAGAGCAGGTTTTACCTGCAGAAAAAAAAACCCCGCAGCACACACACGCAACGCGTGAACATAGACTTAGCGCTGGTGGCAACCTGAAATACTGCAGTACAGATATTGGGACCAAAACTTTATAATATATATATATATATATTAAAAAGACCCGATGGTCATGTGAAAACATAACAGAGGATGACCTACCCCAGCAGAGTCTTATTACATCTCCAGGGATGCAAACAAACTATTCATTTAGCACAACTTCACCACAGCCATGACCGGCAAAGGCAGGATGTTTTCTACACCCCCCACCCTGTACACAGGCTTCATAATCCATACACTCGCTGATTAGGCTTCTGCTGCGGCTCAAAGAGGAAAAGGTGTGGTAAATCAGCCTTGGGTGTGGGTTCCTCAAGTAATCTCAATTATTCGTTTCACCATGACAAACAGCAAAACACTATCCAAACGACAACTGCCATGAGCAGCCAAAACGACACCATTATATGGCCCCATATGATGCCAAGCCTGGTACCTGGCCAACCGAAGGGCATTCTCTGACAAGGTGCTGCAAGTGTGGCTCCTCTACTGCCTCCTGGCAGACAGGGCTTACTGGGAATGGCTGCAGATTGACTATATAGAGTTAGTCCATGCTAGAAGGGAGGTAGGATTCACAAGCCTAATAAAGGTACCGTCACACTCAGCGACGCTGCAGCGATATAGACAACGAGCCGACCCAAACTAGATCGCTGGAGTGTCGCTGTTTAGGTCGCTGTAGAGACGTCAAACACAGCAGCTCCAGAACGATGCAGGAGCGACCCAGTGACATAACGGCGACTCACTTCTCGTTCTCGCTGGTTGTTAGCTCCATGTCAAACAGCCGGAGTGTACCGATCCGACACACATCTAGGGGCCCTATGCTCGTTGCTGGCGTCGTTGCTTTTGATGTCAAACATGACGATACACGCCGAGCTGGCGACGAAATAAAGTTCTGGACTTCTAGCTCCGACCAGCGATGGCACAGCGGGATCCAGATCGCTGCTGCATGTCAAACACAACGAGATCGCTAGCCAGGACGCTGCAACGTCACGGATTGTTGTCGTTCTTGTTGCAAAGTTGCTGAGGGAGACGGTACCTTTAGGGTAAGTACACACTAGGTGTTATTTCAGCATTTTTTTTCTGCAGCAAAACCATATTTCTTGGCAGGAAAGAAGCTGCAGAAAAAAAAAAGTTTTTTCTTGCGGAGGTGTTGGCAAGCTAGATTTGTCTCTTGTTCATGTTCAAAAAAAAAAAAAAAAAAACCCCGCTGCATTTTTTCACTACCCACTTAACTCAATGGGTGAAAAAGGCTGAGAAAAAAAGCTTACAGAAGTGGCATGCTCTATGGTCCAAAAGAACATGCAAAGTACAAAATACTGATGACAAAAAAAAAAAAAAAAACACTGCATGAGATATCTAAAATCTCAGTGTTTGCTGGTACCGCAAGACACAGCTGAAAATTAACATGAAAAAAGCATTAATAAATGCAGCAAAAACACCTAATGTGAACTAAAGGTACCGTCACACTGGACGATATCGCTAGCGATCCGTGACGTTGCAGCGTCCTGGCTAGCGATATCGTCCAGTGTGACAGGCAGCAGCGATCAGGCCCCTGCTGTGCTGTCGCTGGTCGGGGAAGAAAGTCCAGAACTTTATTTGGTCGCTGGATCTCCCGCTGACATCGCTGAATCGGCGTGTGTGACACCGATTCAGCGATGTCTTCACTGGTAACCAGGGTAAACATCGGGTAACTAAGCGCAGGGCCGCGCTTAGTAACCCGATGTTTACCCTGGTTACCATCCTAAAAGTAAAAAAAAAAAAAAAAACACTACATACTTACCTACAGCTGTCTGTCCCCGGCGCTGTGCTCTGCACTCCTCCTGTACTGGCTGTGAGCGTCGGTCAGCCGGAAAGCAGAGCGGTGACGTCACCGCTCTGCTTTCCGGCCGCTGTGCTCACACAGACAGTACAGGAGGAGTGCAGAGCACAGCGCTGGAGGACAGACGGCTGTAGGTAAGTATGTAGTGTTTGTTTTTTTTTTTACTTTTAGGATGGTAACCAGGGTAAACATCGGGTTACTAAGCGCGGCCCTGCGCTTAGTTACCCGATGTTTACCCTGGTTACCGGCATCGTTGGTCGCTGGAGAGCGGTCTGTGTGACAGCTCTCCAGCGACCAAACAGCGACGCTGCAGCGATCCGGATCGTTGTCGGTATCGCTGCAGCGTCGCTAAGTGTGACGGTACCTTTAGCCTTCTAATCCTGTGCCCAGCAGGAGTTGGCCCTGGATGGACTATGTGTGTCCTGATAAGTCCAGATTCAGGCCCACTATAATATGGCAGATTACCATTTAGACATCAGCTCAAGTGGGTAAAGACAAGAAAGGGAATTTGTTCTATTTAGCAGGTTAATTACCTAGCAAAACCCACCCTACAGCTGCATAGTACAAGACTGCTCTAAACCAGTTCTTTGGCTATTACCACATTTCCCTGAGCAGTAGTACTGACACTAGAGAAGTGGCCTTGTAAAGAGACTACTGATTAACAGGATTGCTACAGTTCACACTTTGCATTTCTTTTCAGAAGTAATGACGCCTAAAGGGAGGAGAGACAATTAGCATGTGGGCAGAATGAATTACCATACCAACATAGCTATATACATCTATATTTGTTACCAGTTACCTAAGCCCCAGCCACTTTCAGAAGACTGCCAGCTCCTCACACAAGTACTTGCCAGGCGCCACCGACCCCGAGAGCAGCTGACTGGCTGGGGATAGGTCATCAATGCTAAAGTAGCAGACAGCCTCTTCAATGGTTAATTTAGAAAGCATATACCTTATATACTCGAGTATAAGCCGAGATTTTCAGCCCAAATTTTTGGGCTGAAAGTGCCCCTCTCGGCTTATACTCGAGTCAAGGTGGGTGGCAGGGTCGGCGGGTGAGGGGGTGAGGGCGCTGAGGCATACTTACCTAGTCCTGGCGATCCTGGCGCTCCCCCTGCCGTCCCACGGTCTTCGGTGCTGCAGTTCTTCCCCTGTTCAGCGGTCACGTGGGACCGCTCATTAAAAAAAATGAATAGGCGGCTCCACCTCCCATAGGGGTGGAGCCGCCTATTCATTTCTCTAATCAGCGGTGCCGGTGACCGCTGATAGAGAAAGAGGCTGCGGCACCGAAGACCAGGCAGAGGGAGCGTCAGGATCGCTGGGACCAGGTAAGTATGTAATATTCACCTGTCCGCGTTCCAGCCGCCGGGCGTCGCTCCATCTTCCCGGCGCCTCCATCTTCCCGGCGTCTGCGCTCTGACTGTTCAGGTCAGAGGGCGCGATGACGCATATAGTGTGTGCGGCGCCCTCTGCCTGATCAGTCAGAGCAGAGACGCCGGGAAGATGGAGGCGCTGGGACCGGACGCTGGGAGCTGCAAGCAAGAGAGGTGAGTATGTGTTTTTTTTTTTTTTTATTGCAGCAGCACAGATTTATGTGGAGCATCTATGGGGCACAATGAACGGTGCAGAGCACTGTATATGGGGCACAGCTATGGGGCACAATGAACGGTGCAGAGCACTGTATATGGGGCACAGCTATGGGGAACAATGAACGGTGCAGAGAACTATATGGGGCACAGCTATGTGGCACAATGAACGGTGCAGAGCACTGTATATGGGGCACAGCTATGGGGCACAATGAACGGTGCAGAGCACTGTATATGGGGCACAGCTATGGGGCACAATGAACGGTGCAGAGCACTATATGGGCACAGATATGGGGCACAATATACGGTGCAGAGCACTGTATGGGGCACAGCTATGGGACAAAATGAACGGTGCAGAGCATTGTATATGGGGCACAGATATGGGGCAATAATGAACGGTGCCGAGCACAGTATGGGGCACAGCTATGGGACAATAATGAACGGTGCAGAGCATTGTATATGGTGCACAGCTATGGGACAAAATGAACGGTGCCGAGTACAGTATGGGGCACAGCTATGGGACAAAATGAACAGTGCCGAGCACAGTATGGGGCACAGCTATGTGGCAATAATGAACGGTGCAGAGCATTGTATATGGGGCACAGATATGGGGCAATAATGAACGGTGCCGAGCACAGTATGGGGCACAGCTATGGGACAAAATGAACGGTGCAGAGCATTGTATATGGGGCACAGCTATGGGATAAAATGAACGGTGCAGAGCACTATACGGGGCACAGCTATGGGACAAAATGAACGGTGCAGAGCACAGTATGGGGCACAGCTATGGGGCAATAATGAACGGTGCAGAGCATTGTATATGGGGCACAGATATGGGGCAATAATGAACGGTGCCGAGCACAGTATGGGGCACAGCTATGGGACAAAATGAACGGTGCAGAGCATTGTATATGGGGCACAGCTATGGGATAAAATGAACGGTGCAGAGCACAGTATGGGGCACAGCTATGGGACAAAATGAACGGTGCAGAGCACTATACGGGGCACAGCTATGGGACAAAATGAACGGTGCAGAGCACAGTACGGGGCACAGCTATGGGACAAAATGAACGGTGCAGAGCACTATACGGGGCACAGCTATGGGACAAAATGAACGGTGCAGAGCAATATATGGGGCACAGCTATGGGGAAATATGAATGGTGCAGAGCACTATATGGCACAGCTATGGGGAAATAATGATCTATTTTTATAATTCACCGGTAAATGCTGCATTTCCACCCTAGGCTTATACTCGAGTCAGTAAGTTTTCCCAGTTTTTTGTGGCAAAATTAGGGGGGTCGGCTTATACTTGGGTCGGCTTATACTCGAGTATATACGGTATTAGAAAAAATACAGACAAGCGGTGCAAATAGCCCAACTCTAATATATTCTGTCACCTGTAATCTGAATAAATATGGAAAAATCAACTATTCATGTGACAACAACCCTTGGTGCACAAGATAACTAAATTATATGGGCATTATATTACATTTTTCCGCAATCTTGCAGCAGATGTGCAGAAATCATAGCAAGAACCGCAGTGTGTGAACACACCCAGACACAAAGGATTCAGTGGTGAAACAGGTCAGTGACCAAGCGCACACAGTAAAGCTCTATAGCACAAGCCTGCTGCAACTGGAGGACACGGCTAAAATGCAACAAAACACATTCATGCAAATACAAGTCATAAGAAAGAAATTAAAAAAAAAAAAAAAACAGACCACCCAGCAAAGTAACCTCACTATATGCAGTACCGAGTCTCCATTACACCTCCAAGTGGCTTTTGGCTCCATTATAGGCAGACATCCTTCTACTAAACGATCCTACAGAGAAAGCCATTTCAGAGTAGATGTGCTGCAGGCCACATCCATCAGCAGAGCCAAGATTCATTTCACAATGGATTAGTTCTCAATGGGAAGAGCTGCTGAAACTCGAGGCTCATTCTCTAGAAGGAGGAGAACATCACGGCCGCTGCCGTTCAGACATCTAGGAGAGCATTACATACGGATTCAGCCATCCGAATACAACGAGCATTTACTCATCCTTTCCAATGAAATAATGCAACAATTTAGTTTGTAATCGCTTTATAGTAATTATTAGGCTATGTGCACACGTTGCTGAATTGCCGCAGCAATTCCACAACTCCCTGCCGCGGGTATATCGCATGCGGAAATGGCATAAGTTTTCCCGCTAAACACTAGCGTTTTGCAAGCGTAATTAGCTTGCAGAATGCTAGCGTTTTCCAAGAGATCTGTAGGAAAACTGATTGACAGGTTGGTCACACTTTTCAAACACTAAGGTTTTACTATTGATGCGGCCTTTGCAGCATCAATAGTAAAAGATAGAGTGTTAAAAATAATTAAAAAAAATATATATACCGGTATATAAAATCGTGGTATTCTCACCTTCCAGCGTCCCCCACAGCCTTCGCGATGCCTCGCGGCAATGATCCCAGATGACGCAACATCACTCGAGTCTGATAGGTCTTCACAGGTCATTGTTGCAGAGCATCACTGGAAACAGGAGCTGCCAGGAGCATCGCTAAAGCCTGGGCTGGATCTGGGGGCCGCCAGAAGGCGAGTATATAACCATTTTTTTTATTATTATTTTTTTATTTTATTTTTTTTTAGCAGGGATATGATACCCAGGGCCTGGAGGAGAGTCTCCTCTCCTCCACCTTGGGTACCATCTGCCCATGATCCGCTTACTTTGCGCATGGTGGGCATAGCCCCATGCGGGAAGTAAGCGGATCAATGCATTCCTATGTGTGCGGAATCGCCACGATTCTGCACAATAAATGAGCATGCTGCGTATTTTTCTGCGATGCGATTCCGCCATGGAAAAATACGCAGCATTAGCACAGCATTGTGGAATCCCATTGAATTCAATGGGCTGTGTTATGTATGAGTTTTCACAGCGAAAAACCACGGCAAAAACACATACAATCCGCAACGTGTGCACATAGCCTTAGACTTGACGACATGTGGCAGAACAAACAAGGCTCTTGGGTGATAAAGTAGTCAGGTAAAAGGTTATTCCAAAATGAAAAAAAAAATCATCATCAACATCCAGTTTGCTGATCACAGGGGGTCCGACCGCTGGAACACCAGTAATCTCAAAATCCCGGTTTTCATTGCTGGGAGGTGTACATGCTCGCGCTCTGCTCCACTGTCAGTGGGACTGCCAAATAGTGGAGCACTTTACTCGTCTATTATCAAACCCAATGACCGTGAATGGAGCAGAAGTTGAGCATGTGCACCTCTGCTTCATTTAAGATTGGCCTGTGATGCCATACTATCGAGGGTCCACAGCCTCTTTTTCAGTATGGTGTGTCTCAGCAGTCGACACCCAAATAGTAAAGACCCCCCCCTTCCCAATCATCTCAGATGGCCGTCAGTTGAACGCTGGTTTGGCCCATAAACTGCAACACTTGCTCTGCTGAGCGCTGCTGCCTGTCATTTCATGGCAGACGTTCATCTAAGGCTGTGTGCACAAGTTCCGGATTTTGCTATAAAAACGCAATAAAACCATGAAAAAAAAAAACGCTCACATTAAGCATCCTAATAAAAGAATGCAATCCGCATTTTGTATGCACATGCTGCGTTTTTTTTTTCTGAGCGGAAACGCATTCTGGAAAAAAACAGCAGCATGTTCATTAATTTGCTGAATCGCGGGGATTCCGCACACACAGCAATGCATTGATCCGCTTACTTCCCGCATGGGGCTATGCCCACCATGCGCAAAGTAAGCGGATCATGGGCAGATGGTACCCAAGGTGGAGGAGAGGAGACTCTCCTCCACGGACTGGGCACCATATCACTGTTAAAAAGAAAAAAAAAATTAAAAATTAAAATAAAAAAAAAAAATTAGTGATATACTCACCTTCTGATGGCCCCCGGAGTCCTCCCGCCTCTCAGCGATGCACGCAGCGGCTTCCATTCCCAAGGATGCTGTGTGCGAAGGACCTGGGGTGACGTTGCAGTCACGTAACCGTGCGCCATGCCAGGTTCTTCGCACACAGCATCCTTGGGAACGGAAGCTGCCGCGTGCATCGCTGAGGAGATCAAGGGCCGTTGGAAGGTGAGAAAACCTTTTTTTAATTCTTATTTTTAACATTAGATGTTTTTACTATTGATGCTGCATAGGCAGCATCAATAGTAAAAAGTTGGTCACACTTGTCAAACACTATCTTTGACAAGTGTGACCAACCTATCAGTTTTCCAAGCGATGCTACAGATCCTTTGGAAAATGCTAGCATTCTGCAAGCTAATTACGCTTGCAAAACGCTAGTGTTTAGCGGGAATACGCATGCCAATTCCGCATGCGATACACCCGCAGCAGGAGTTGCAGAATTACCACAGAAATTTCCGCGGCAATTCTGCAATGTGTGCACTTAGCCTAATAGCTATCCAATGAATAGGGGATTTTTTTATTTTATTTTTTTTTTTTTTGGGGGGGGGGGGGGGGGGGGGGAGTATGGAAATTGGGAGGTAATAATGATCTTATAATCTTTATTTTTATATAGCGCTAACATATTCCGCAGCGCTTTACAGGTTGCACACATTATCATCACTGTCCCCGTTGGGGCTCGCAATCTAAATAGGTAGAGAGCTAACCCTTAGGCTGCTTTCATACTTCAGTTTTTTGCCATCAGTCACAATCAGTCGAATGTTGAAAAAAACAGATTGTGAAAAACTGATGCGACGGATCCGTTTTTCGCCGGATGCGACTAGATGATCCAGCTATATGGATCCTAAAAACAATCCTAGCATGCTCAATTTAAAAAAACAAAATGGAACCAGTCACCGGATTCCGTCATTTGATGGATCCGGCGCCATAGGCTTCCTTCTAGCCAACGACAGAGAGGAGTCATCCGAACCAACCAATTTCAAAAGCTTTGGCCAACCATTCAATGTGTATTAAGGGCTCCAATCTTTCCGGCAAAGAAAGGATCCGGCCCCACGGCCTGTCAAATTTATGGCTGTAATGAAAGGTAGTTGGACAAGACTAGCTCAGTGCCACAAGGCAGCCTTGATAAGTGTAGCACCCATGTACAGCAGGCTCTCCCTAGGCCCAATGTAAGACTGAACAACAGACTTTTATTTTACATGGGGAACAAGGTTCAACCTCTAGTGTATGGGTTTTATTAGGCATTAGTCCCCCTTAACAGAAAGACATTGCATACACATCAACTTTATTAATTAAACCTTGTCTACAACCCATGACCGAGGTCTGGCACCAGTGAGGGCTGCATACATCTGGACACCCTTTGATGCATCTTGCACAACTACCTCCTCCTCGCCATTACATTCCATATGAAGGATCAGTGGATGCAATACATCAAAGGAAACCAAGAATGAGGATTTCAGCAGTAAGGAGGGAAGCAGAATACAACTCCTTTAAGGTACCTTCACACTAAACGACGCTGCAGCGATCCAGACAACGATCCGGATCGCTGCAGTGTCGCTGTTTGGTCGCTGGAGAGCTGTCACACAGACAGCTCTCCAGCGACCAACGATGCCGGTAACCAGGGTAAACATCGGGTTACTAAGCACAGGTCCGCGCTTAGTAACCCGATGTTTACCCTGGATACCATCCTAAAAGTAAAAAAAACAAACGCTTCATACTTACCTTCCGCTGTGTCCCCGGCGCTGTGCTTCTCTGTACTGGCTGTGAGCACAGCGGCCGGAAAGCACAGCGGTGACGTCACCGCTCTGCTTTCCGGCCGCTGTGCTCACAGTGAGTGCAGGAAAGCACAGCGCCGGAGGACAGACAGCGGAAGGTAAGTATGAAGCGTTTGTTTTTTTTACTTTTAGGATGGTATCCAGGGTAAACATCGGGTTACTAAGCGCGGCCCTGCGCTTAGTAACCCGATGTTTACCCTGGTTACCAGCGAAGACCTCGCTGAATCGGTGTCACACACGCCGATTCAGCGATGTCAGCGGGAAAGCCAGCGACGAAATAAAGTGCTGGCCCTCTAGCCCCGACCAACGACATCACAGCAGGATTCTGATCGCTGCTGCCTGTCAAACTGAACGATATCGCTAGCCAGGACGCTGCAACGTCACGGATCGCTAGCGATATCGTTTAGTGTGAAGGTACCTTTACTCTAAGGAGGAATTAATGGTTCCATCAATCTGAACCCTGACATTTAAAGGTCATATTCCCCAATGTGACCACAGTGACCAACCACCCAAAACGTGTTGCGCCTGTTCCTTATTCTCTATAGGCAAAATACAAATGAACGCAATGTACTCATGTACAACATGGTATTAGTCCTATTTTATACATCTCACATCATCTCATAACCTTTTCATGTTTTTCAGGTGCTTATTTCTTCTGCCAAGTACATCACCCCAGGAGATTCGGTAAAACAAACAGGTCCCTCCGCTGGGTAAACTGCGGGCAACGGAGCCAATTAATCAGAAAAAGAAAAACACCTGGTAACTAACAAGTAATGAGCTCCTCTGCACAACAGGGTATAGACACAAGAGATGGCTTTTGTTACCACTGGCAAGCATAGCCAAATTCAGGCTTTGAACACACAGACACAAAAAAAGGTATGCATACTATATATAGGTGGGACATTTGAGAATTAAACCACTTGTTCCATGCAAGAACATGCAGTTTTACATCATATGGAGGAAATTTTCTAACTCCATGCACTGTTCAAATGGCATATTTAGGAAGGGTGAGGGTGTTACAGGATTGATTGCTTCTTCCGAATCGTTTGTCAAGCGCCACTCAGCCGATTCTCCCACACACAGGAGATGCGCGCTCCTGTGTATCCTATGAGAAAACGGACATCGGCCGATCAACATCTCTCCTGACCATCAGTCACCTGGTGACTCCAACATCAGAAGTTGGCCAAACCTATAGATACCAGCGGGTTCAGCCAAGAGTGTAATGTGTACAGGCGCCTTAAGGTAGTCTTATCAGTGGGGGTCCTTATACTAAGGGTCCGTTTACATGTGCCGAACAGGGGCGCTAAACAACCTGGTTTCAGATGGTCAGTGAACAATCAGTAGCAAGTTGTTCTGAGCGCATAAGGTTGCCCTCGTTCTCAGCAGCACATGTCCTGTTTACACATGTGCTACCAAGAATAAGGATGTTGTGTGAAGCCTCACACCCCCCAAAAAAATTCCTTTCACCGGACCAACAAGTGTTTTGCTCGTTCATCTGTAGCCTGCAAAATGATCTTGAACTGAAAGTTTGTACGAACGTTTTTTTTTCACAATGAACTGTGCCTTGTAAAATGAACTTTAAGCTGGATAACCACTAGTTACAGCCACTTCAAAGATGTGCCAGGTAGACCATGTAGGGGCCGTGGAGCTAGGACCCTACAATTAACTGGTAGTATGACCAGATCCGCAGGTAATTGCTCTCTCTGAAGAACAGGTCATCAATCAAAACACTTGAAAACCCCTTAAAACAAACACCCAGGATCAGTAGAAAACAAAGGGCGATGCAGATGTTCCTTCATTACCATGGCATTGGCATTACTTTGTCGGGCGCTGTTTATGCTACATGTGTCAGCATGACATTTATGTCATTGGGTAAAAGTGGACACAATTATTTTCTTGAGGAGAACCACTTCATCATATGAAGTGGCCTACCCTGGGGCCAGAGAGCCTGAATGTCAGACACACGGCGTGCATTTGCCCTCCCTCAGTTATCCATGGCCTAGCATCAAAGATTGAGACCCACACGTTGACAAATGCCTAAGCCAACACTACACAGCAGACATCTAATAATTCACTGTATTGTGGCTGTAGCTTTCGACTAGCAGTGCGCATCATCCAACATTTCAGCCTCATCCATGTCATGTCACTGACCCGTGTAACCAAGCAGACGCTCGTGATCTTTTGCTGCAATGACAGATGTGAACAGAGCAAGCCTTCATGAAATAACCTTCATCTGAAAACTAGTTCACCATCCTCCTTTGGGGTCACTGCAACAATCTAGGACATAGTCAGAATTTGCTGAATGAAACCTGCGTCCAGGAGTTAGCACCAAGTCTAACCACTCAAGTCTTTTTTAGAGCTGTAAATCTTGTGACAGTCCGCAGCCTCATTTCTGCTGCTCGGTGTTTTCTAGTAACTGACAATTATAATAGATGCAGTAGGCCGCAATGCACCCACCTGGCCTATAGCTTAAAGGGACATTAATCCTAGAAATATAAGATTGGGAGGGGGAGTGCAGCCATCATCCTTTCACCAATCACCAAGATTTTCTGAAAACAGTTGACAATCTCTTACAGTTTTAGTACGGACAAACCCTTTATCACTTTAAGGCTATGTTCCCATGCTGCAAAAATGTCCACAGCATTTCCGCAACTTCCTGTTTTCTCGCAAAACACAAGCATTTTGCAAGCGTTTTTAGCTTGCAGAATGCTTGCGCTTTTACAAATGATTTGAAGCATCGCTGGGAAAGATGATTGACAGGGTCACACTTGTCAAGCACAGTGCTTGACAAGTGTGACCAACTTTTTGCTACTGATGCTGCCTATGCAGCATCAATAGCAAAAGATAGAATGTTAAAAAATAATAAACAAATAAATAAAAAATATGGTTATTCTCACCTTCCGATGGCCCTGATCTCCTCAGTGGCGCTCCCGGTACGTTCCGTTCCCAGGGATGCTTTGCGCGAAGGACCTTTGTGACGTCACGGTCATGTGACCACGTCGTCATCTCAGGTGATTCGTGCAATGCATCCTTGGGAACGGAATCCGCCGTGTGCACCGCTGAGAGGTGGGGGGACCCCGGGGGCCATCAGAAGGTAAGTATATCCCTATTCATTTTATTTAGATTTTTTTTTTACAGGAATATTGTATCCAGGGTCTAGAGGAGAGTCTCCTCTCCTCCAAACCCTGGGTACCACCCGCACATGAAGCGCTCACTTTACGCATGGTGGGCATAGCCACATGCGTAAAGTGTCAGTTTCAATGCAATCCTATGGTGGCGGAATCAGAAAGTGCAGGAGCATGAACACACACACAAACTATGGATTGAACAGAAAGAAGTGGCTTCTTGACTTATGCTTTCTATTGAACCTGCACTCCAGCAGGAGCTGTGCACTTGAACCAGATGCACACCGATTTGTTTGCAATTAAAATAGCATAAAAAAGTGGTAAAGGTTTACGTACTCTAAAGAAAAAAAATCTTGATGATCATGTCCATGTTTAGCGGAGGTTGGGCTCAGAGGACCTTACAAAGCAAGAAGCCATTCAAGGGATTGTCCAGCATCTGTGCCGGGTGTTTGCAGCTCAGTACATGGCATAGTGGCCATGTTTGTGTACTGCAGCTCAATTCTCATTGAAGTAGATGGTAGCCGAAATACAGTGCCAGAAAACTACCATGCCACACTGCTGTACTAGATATGTACATTTGACTGCTGCAGAAGCTGCAAAATCTGACTGGGGAGGGTGCCATACAGGTATCTTATGGCTATGCACAGGTCATCAATATACAAGTCCCAGACAACCGCTAAGCCCAATTGATGTAGAAAGAACAACAAGTGTCATTCGGAGTGTCATTTTTTTCCAGCATGATCCTTCTATAAAAATGGACGCGGCCGTCAGTATCAGAGTGGTGGGGGTCTGACTCTCCGCACCCATCAAGATTAGCCGTTTTAAGTGTCCCAGTCATCTGTTTACCTGGCGTCTGTCGTTGCCAATGAATAGGACATTCACGCAGTCAAGTGAATAAATAAGCGAGTGATATAAAGCCTAATGAGAAAGCCCATGAGCTTCAGACATGTCTGACCATGAAAGTATCTTATCACTAGGTCCATCCAGGACATCATAAAGGCGATAACGCGTCATATTAAAAAGATAAAAGGCAGAGTTTTGACAGTCTAAATATAAAGCTACATGGTTTTATATACAGTCTAATTAATGGTGCAGACCCAATCTCATCTTCAGGAGACACTTTTTTATTCTCTTATGGTCAACAAAAAACTTCAGCGGCAACCACATGATACCTACATGGGATATTAACCAAAGCATATGCAGGGCAACTGCCGAGCAGCCAGTGCACCCAAAAATCATACGGGCACGTAAGAGCCAAAGTCACAAGATTTGTCCGACCGTAACGTGTCTCCTGACTCTTCAGATCAGATTTAGTTAATGGCTATTCATTTTTAAGAATTAGTCTGAAAGTCATGGTGTCTTTCATTGCCGAGAAGCAAACCAGATCTCCATGCATGTGCTGTGACACAGCCGCGACACAAGCAGCTGCGGCGGCCAGACGGCACGCTCCATGCATTCAAGTTCCCTCTGCAGCTTATTCGGCAACCGCTATAGCTTGCCGAATAAGCGGGGAACCGAAGAAATTCGCTCAACTCTATTTACAAACCCTTGAGAAATTGTATTTTACAGGAAAAAAATGTTAAAAAGGGAACCAGTCATGTACTTTGTAGCATGTGAAGTGTCCCCAGCGCGTTGTTAGTGACGCAATGTACATCACCAACATCTTTTTGCCATTAAAATTGCCGCTGTAATCATTCTAAAAAAACATTTCATATAGATGTATAGCTTACCTGCTCATTTAGCCCACGCAATTTGAATTGTTCCGGGTATTGTGCCAACATCACTATATATCCCGTGCTTGCACAGTGCTTGTTTACCGTGCTTGTGCAGTGTGTATTGCTGGAGCCACTCTTGCGCAGTATGTTGCTTACCCGTGCTTGTCCATCGGCGATCTGCGCATGCAACATGGTGAGCAGCTCCCCGCGGGTGCGATCTGAAGCGGCTTTTAGTTCCCAGCCTCACTGACTGTGCACATGCTCCAGAGCCGATGCGCATCACAGTCTCTCAATGTGAGAAGCGCACAGTAGATTTCGCACCACCATCCTTTTCCGGAAACAGTATCTCATCAGCGCTGCCACCATTACAATTAGTGAACCAGGCGTTCGACCCACGGAGTTGGGTGCTTAGATAACATGTGCCTGATCATGCTGGTGGTGATGGTTAGGTTCTTACTGGTCAGGCCCCTGCTGATGATGGCATGGCACAGACTGCAAATGGTCATTTTGTCTCAGAGAACACTTTAAAAAAAAAAAAAAGTCCTAGACTGGGGAACACCCAACTCTCTTACGGAGAAATTAAGGACTGTCGGTGCTCTGCAGAACAGTTGCCTGCCTTCTCCCTTTCGTCACCCCCCACTGCCTCTGTTTTGGTGCAGTCGATGTCTCCCCTTAGGCGCTGCTGGCCTTGCTCTGCATGCCAGCTTCCCAGGTTGGGTTAGTGACATCATCCACCACCGGACCCTGGGCCTCCTGACTTTACAAAACCACTTAAGCTACTTTCACACTTGCGTTTTTAGCAATCCGTCGTTTTGGGTAAAAAAAACAGATCCTGCAAATGTGCCCGCAGGATGCGTTTTTTTGCCCATAGACTTGTATTAGCGACGGATCGCGATGGGTGGCCACACGTCGCTTCCGTCGTGTTTTGGCGGACCGTCACAAAAAAAGTTCAATGTAACTTTTTGCGTCCGCCATTTTCTACCACGCATGCGCGGCCGGAACTCCGCCCCCTCCTCCCCGGTCTTCAGAATGGGCAGCGGATGCGTTGAAAAACTGCATCCGCTGCCCACGGCGTGCACAAATTTCACAACGTGCGTCGGTACGTCAGCCCGACGCATAGCGACGGACCCGTACCGACGCTAGTGTGAAAGTAGCCTTAGCGGCAATTGTGTCACAGTATCATTTTCCTCCTCCTTATCCCAAATTTGCTGTTCCCCCAGAGTCATGTTCGTGTGGCCATGGCTGCTCTAAGTTTTGTGCATCGCTAAACAGCATGTCGTCCTGCCCCTCTTTGAGAATGCAGTTTGAGAGGCCACAATCAAGAAATGTGGTCTTCTGGGCGTGACCATGGTGGGGGGGGGGGGGGGGGGAGGATAAGGATGAGGATTAAGTGATTCAGACTTTAGGCTGGTGAGACTGGACCATGTGGAAGACTGGGTGGTGCTGCAAAGCCTGTTGGAAGCATTATCTGCTATCCAACCGGCCACCTGTTTGCACTGCTCTGGCTTCAGAAGTAGTGTAGTGTGCCTCCCTCCAAGGCGAGACAGGAACCCATGTGTCATGGGTGAGCGTGTTTCTTGTGCTCCAGCAACAGGTGTAGTCGCACCTGCCCCACGTCCTCGGCACTTCTACTTCCCAGTCTCTTAATGAATGACTTAAGCATTTTCTAATTGCTAGGTCTCTTGAAAGAAAGTTAATTTTTAATTTAAAAAAAAAAAATGGTCACCTGCAGCAATCAAAGCGTTTTTTTGTGAGCTTACGCCACCATAATGTAACAGAACGCAAACGTGTATAGATGACAATCATGATCAATCCAGAAAGAGGTTTCAATGCTTTTTCTCAGTTTTAGAGATCACAAAAATGTTCAGACCACGTAACACTGTCTGAGAAATGAAGCTTGCAAAGAAATTTTTAAAGCTTTTTAGCAGTTTTACAGATCACGGAAATTTACTCCACACGTCTTTATAGTGTATGGCTGAGAAATGTAGCCCAAAGTTTCAACGATGTGTGTGTGAAATAAGCACAAAAAAGGACATCAAAGCACGTGATACTTGATGGATCAAAATGTATTACATAGCTCCGCCTACTGCAAAGGATTCTGGGTAAACCTGCTATTTTTTGTATTATGCTGCTTGCAAGTACTTTCCGTTTCAGGAAAGCATCCACTATGTATTTACATTTTTCCAGCACCCACACAGAAAAAAAAAAAAAAAAACTGCAGCTATATAATAGCCAACGGACTACACAGGCCTAATCCTTGTCTGCAGACAGTCACTCTTCCTGCTCCTATGGCTCTTCTTCCCTAGGCTAAATGCAGATTGTATGCACTACAAACGATTAGCCCCTAGAAGGGCTGTCCTTATGATGGCTCTGCTTCAGCATCAGTACCTACACTGCAGGCCTCTGATTTGCTACACTATGCACACACAGGCCTAGACAAGCACTTTCTCCCTCCAATACAAAGTGTCACAGAGATAGAATGATGTCAGTGTGACGAGCGACGCCTGTCCTTTTATAACCCTTGATGTCAGCCAGCCTGCCAATCACAGTAATGCCTCAACCAAGAGGACTATGGCATTACAGCAACTCACAGGCAATCCCCGCATGCTTATTGGCTGCTAACAGGCGCCAAAGATACAGGAAGGAGTTTTGAGTTTCACATCGAGCACCGCGATACTCTGGTGATAACCGAGCACATTCGCTCATCCCCAACAGTCACCAAAACTAAAGGATATTTAAACAAGTAAAATCCTGTCCTTTGTCCTTTCATCAAGCAACAACGCCATAAAATTATTTCTGAAAGACGCTGCGACGAGACAAATAATGACATCCAGAATGTGAATTGCATTTCAGACAAAAAAAAGGCATAAAAATACACGTATACAGTGGACATTACACCTGAAAGCCCCAAAAGGACCCAAGACAGGAAAACAATCCTAGTTCATAAAGTGTAGAGACCCAGGGAAAATTCCAATTTACATGTCTATGACTGGCGAGGAAAAGACCCAAACTACCACTGTGGACTACATATGGTTATTGCAAACTAACCGCTCCAGCAGATTAATTTCTCAGGATGACCTTACTATCTGATGTTAGGAAGATTTCCCAAATCTACCCCAATGGCAAATGTTGGATGCAAAAGAAGAAAGTAGGCACCTTGGTTTTCAAGTAGTGTTGAGCGAACGTGCTCGGACAAGGTCTTATCAGAGCATGCTCGGGTGGTAACCGAGTATCTTCAGGGTGCTCGAATACTATATTCCAGGGGTGTCAAACTGCATTCCTCGAGGGCTGCAAACAGGTCATGTTTTCAGGATTTCCTTGTACTGCACAGGTGATAATTTAATCCCCAACTCATTATTTGTGTAGGTGATTAAATTATCACCTGTGCAGTACAAGGAAATCCTGAAAACATGACCTGTTTGCAGCCCTCGAGGAATGCAGTTTGACACCCCTGCTATATTCGATTCGCCACAACTGTGACAGCCGCAACACATGAAGGGATTGCCTACCAAACAGGGGAGAGTCGAAAATAGTTTGAGCATGCCGAAGATACTCTTCACACACGAGCACGTTCGCTCAACACTACTTCCAACATTACTGACATTCTAGTTTTGCCAGAGAGAAGCTGCCATCCAAGGTGTTAGCTCATCTTCCTCACCAGAACAAGGGAGAATGTGCTCAGAAACAAGATTCCTGCAAATACTAGAAGTCCGGACAGAAACCAGAGTGCCTTGGTTAGAAGTCAATGAGGGCTATCAGGGTCAGTATAAACAATGGACCTTGCACACTGTCAGGGAGCCATGATAAATGTTATGGAGCCATGATAAATGTTATGGAAATTTACTTGCAAAACAAAATGTGGAAGGAAAAATAAAAAGCAAAAAAAAAAAAAAAGCAATGAGCGTAGTATTATCGTAGTATTAGCAAGATGGCGGTGACACATGCACAGTAGCATCTATCGGTAAGCAATAGATGCTACTGCGCCATTTTTATGGAGGCTTTTTTTTTATTTTTCAAGTCAACACTATTAGATGCAGTATTTAAAATAGGAGGCAGGTCATTGAAGAATCAGTTACCTGTCATAAGCCCACACAGATGAATAGGTAAGCAGAGAACCACAAATCCCAATGCCATAGAGGACTGGCTATACCATGTGAACTATTAGTTGCGCCTCGGCTGGCCATTATGTAACTTCGTCTATGAAGCTATGATCAGACTGAATTTGGCCTTTCTCTAATTCCTATACAATTACTAGTGTAATAAAGAGTTGGAACTTGGTTTTACAAAATTCACCTCTAATAGTCAGAGCACTGAGGACTTTGCATCAGCTTTGGTAAAGCAAAACCAGAAGTGGAAGAAACCGTGTACTGGAAACGTCTGTACCTCTTCTGTGTTTTGGTTAACAAATACCAATGCAAACCAGTGTACAAAGACAAGTCCATGTGGAGGCGGCTTAATGCGGGGTTACACGGTATGATTCATGCTGATGAATGAACACTTAGCGGCGGTCATTCACTGGACTTTTTACAGAGGGCGACAAATTTTCTATGTGCACAGGACAATCCTCACTACGGTCCTTCTGTGCACATAGCGTCATGTTCTATTGGCAGCACATGTCCTGTCTGCACAATGTGACATTAAATTAGCGTATGCAAATTGCCTCTTCTGAGAAAAAGAGGACTCAACTCTATAGCGCCACCTGTTGGAAGTAGCGATCCTACAAGTCACAATCAACTCTTTAACGAGTCGTGCAATATGACTTAGGATAAAAGCTAAATTAGTATCTCAATTCGCAGACACGGTGTTTCGGGCTGTTGGCCCTCGTCAGTGCGAAGCATGAGACTTAATTTGGCTAGGTGAGAGGCTCTGGACTTAAATTAGCGAGAATTTTTTTTTTTTTTTTTTAGGGAACCAGAAAAATATCATTGCGCCTAATGAATGAGCGTTTTACTTGTCTGCCATGTGATTGGCATCCTGCTTAAATTAGCTGATTGTCAAATGAATGTTTGTAGGAAAGCTGACAATTAACCGGTCTAAATGAATTATAGGGCCTCATGCACACTGTCTGCACACTAACGGTTCCATTTCCTAGAGTTACATATTTCACTATATGTAACTGCATTTTTTGTTTGTGTTTGTTTTTTTTAACACATCTGGTTCAGAGTCCCAAGTAGGTTCGTTCTGCCATGTATTGGATGGGTTTCGCATGTACTGTATCATGATCTGTCACAGATTTTCTATATGGAGCCCATACACATTACAAAGATTGTTTAGGAGGATGGACAAGGAAAACATCATGGGCAGAGTGAATCCCTACACTGCCAACACTTCACTCTCTCAAGGAGTCTGCCCGGCTACACAGAGTTATCACTCTGCTGAGATACGCACAGATAGGCAGATTGGGAAAATTTTTATCCCTGTTGCAAGATGGCGTGACAGGTCAGATGTCCGACAGCTGCTCCATTAAGTTCCTATGGGGATGCTGAAAGAAATCCTGGTTCTAACCCATAAACGTAACATCATCTTATAGAGCACCCAGTTACCCGGCGCTGAAAGTTCCCTATATCTCTTGGCTTTTGCTGATGCCAAGCACTAGATCCACAACCACACCCAAACACAAGTTACAGATCACGTGTCCACGGAAGGGACGAACACCTCTCCTGGAGCTTGTCAGACCGCTCCGGGAGCCAATTTAGCTTAGAAATAAGAACTTTCAACGACATGACATAAAAGGGTCTGATCTCGCTTCTGCGGCAAATTTCTGGGCGTGCTGGCTACTTAAGAATTTACTGAACCTGGACCCAAAGAAATTCATTTTTAAAGGGGGTTGTCTCAAAGACAACTCCTTAGGGTATGTGCACATGTTGCGGATTTCCTGCAGAACTGCAGCTTTTTTCCCTGCGCAGAAATGCTGCAGATCTGCAAATGATTTACAGTACAATGTAAATCAATGGCAAAAAAAAAACTGCTGTGCTGATGGTGCGGAAAAATCTGCACAGAAAATGCAGCAGATTCAAAAAAGGACCATGTCAATTATTTGTGCAGATCTGCTGCGTTTCTGCACACATTCCATAACCGAAATCTGCAGGGGAAAAAAAAAGGAAGAAATCTGCCCAAAAATCTGCAACGTGTGCACATACCAAAAGAAGGTGCAGATTCTGACCTGCGATTTCTGCCAAGAAATTCAGAATCTGCACAGAAAATTCCACAGTCAAATCTGCAACGTGTGCACATAGCCTTAGGCTATGTGCACACTTTGCAGATTCCACTGCGGATTTTTCCGCAGCGGAATTGCAAAATCCGCAGTGAAAACCCATCGCGGTTTTTACTGCGGATTTATCACGGTTTTTACTGCGTTTTCTTCTGCGGATTTTCAACTGCAGTTTTCTATTGGAGCAGCTGAAAATCCGCAGAAAAGAAGTGACATGCTGCGGAATGTAATCCGCAGCGTTTCCGCGCGGATTTTTCTGCAGCATGTGCACAGCGTTTTTTGTTTCCCATAGGTTTACATTGAAATGTAAACTCATGGGAAACTGCTGCGGATCCGCAGCGGTCAAATCCGCTGCGCATCCGCAGCAAAATCCGCAAAGTGTGAATATAGCCTTAAAGTGTTTGCCAATTGCTACCTTTTCAGAATCTCATATACATATATTGGCTCGGTCAACTGTTCTATAGGGAAAGCGCAGAACGCCGCCATTAGACGTCCGCAGAACGAAAAGGATCAACGGGCATATGTCAGCAGGATTTCACCCTTCAAACTATTGATATACGCATGTATCTTCTTCAAAACCAAGTCCATCAGTAAGGGTATGTGCACACGTCAGGATTTCTGGCAGAAATTTTCCTGAAAAAAAAAAAAACCTGACATTTGTGCCAGAAATCTGCATGCGTTTTTTTTTCGCGGTTTTGATGCGTTTTTCCTTGCTTTTTTCCAAATGCATAGAATAGCGGGAAAAACGCAGAAAATCCGCAAAATTAATGAACATGCTGCTTTTTTTTACCGTAATGTGTTTTTTTTGCGGAAAAAAAACGCATCATGTGCACAAAAATTGCAGAATGCATTCTAAATGATAGGATGCATAGGTAGGCGTTTTCTAATGCGTTTTTATCGCGAAAAAAACACGAAA
Source organism: Ranitomeya imitator (assembly GCF_032444005.1). NCBI lineage: Eukaryota > Metazoa > Chordata > Amphibia > Anura > Dendrobatidae > Ranitomeya > Ranitomeya imitator. The sequence continues at coordinate 116,048,848 of NC_091291.1, read as the reverse complement.
AAACCTGAACGTGTGCACATACCCTAACTTTACATGGCCTGTCAGTGAGAAATCTGCATTTGAATTGATATACAAATTAGGCTGAAAAAGGTACTGTAGATATGAAGCAGGTGTCACTCCAGCTCTATTCCCCACCCCCTGCTTGACTGACCGCCTCCATTCTGTTTTACTTCAAGACAAGTAGCCTCCGGTAAAGAAGGAGGCGGCACAGGGTGGGGAAAAGAGCTGCAGTGATGGAGGCTTCAAATCTACCACAGCTCCTCAGCCACATTTGCATATCAATTCAAATGCTGATTTGTCAGTAATGGAGGAACAGATTGGCCATGTAAAAGATATTATTATTATTTATATAGCACCATTAATTCCATGGTGCTGTACATGAGAAAGGGTTACATACAGGGTTATAGATATCGTTTACAGTAAACAGGTTTACAGTGAGACTGGTACAGAGGGGACAGGACCCTGTCCTTGCGATATTGCTGGACTTCCTCTTTGCAAGAGCTACATGGACACAGTTTGGGGTGTGAAATTCTGCTGACAGATTCCCTTTAAAACCATCAGATCTGCGTTTCCCCTGACATCAGTCAATGCAGCAGGCAGGAGGCCCTGATACATTAGATGGCAAGCGGATCCTGCCAAAAATCAGCAGGTTAGGATAAGATAGCTAATGTGCATTGCATCTAAAGTGTATGAAAGCCAAAAGAGCACAGACTGTGTAAGACATTATAGACTAGCAAATCTAATGAAACCAAAAAAATCCAGTAAACTGAAAAAGCCAATCTACAAAGCGCAAAAGGCAATAGAAAAAAAAAAAAAAAAAAAATCACGTTCTGAAAAAAGGCTTCATCTTGCAAATTCACTATAATTATTGGAAAATGTCCAATATGTACTAACAATGTAACCGGATAGCTAAAACATGAAATAATCTGACAACAACATACAAAGCATGTGCACAAAGCAAAATGTTCGAAGTCGATGGGATTGTGATGATTGACGCTGTCTGACTGCCAAACCCTCATACACTGGAAAGCTTTATATACAGAAGAGCAGAAAGACCGCAGTGTCAGCAAGAAGGACGAAGGGGATCTCCATTTTGCACCATTTGTAGACTAAGCTAGCAACTGCTGACAGCCGATAAGAAGAACACTGATAATTTACAGCACAATGGAGAAAGCCATATACACACACATTATTACTGGAAATCTGCATTCAGGGTGAACGCATGCCTAAGCAGATTTGTTGCAGATTTTTATACATCAAAACAGCAGCAAAATCTGCAGGTGTCACATGCAGACTTGCAGCATTCTTTTGAACAGCAAATGATAAAATTAATGAATAATGCATTAAACGGACATTGATTTTAAAATGTAAATTTCTGTGCAAAAAAAAAGTTTTAAAAAGTGTGAAGCACCCTCAAAACAGCCAACACCCTATGTATAGATGCAATACAGGTGCAACATTTACATGGTACTAGGTTTCCACGCCTAACGTTTTGTAGGCCCATGCCCACTATGTGAATACGACATCATGGGATGCACTAGGTTGCAGAACACCGACCAGGGGTTCCGGGGCTCCCTACTACTGTCACTACTATGTGGTCACCATACACAATAGAATTGACGAATTTGCTGACCATCTTACTGTATATGGGGACCTCCTGACTGCAGGAGAGAGACGGCTTGAGCAATCCTTTTGGTCCGCACACAGCTCCCCCGGGGAAGCCCACGCAAAACACGTGTTGGGGATGAAAGCATACGGTCCCAGGTGGATACAATGGGTAACAGCAGAATTTAGCTAAATCTTTGCAGTATTTGTTTCCCTTAAATAGTTATACGCCTTAATAGTTAGCTAGGGAATATATCTTCCTGACATGTGTGCTATGCAAATGGTTTAAGGACTAAAGGTACCTTCACACAACGATATCGTTAACGATATCGTTGCTTTTTGTGACGTAGCAACGATATCGTTAAGGAAACCGTTATGTGTGACAGCGACCAACGATCAGGCCCCTGCTGGGAGATCGTTGGTCGCTGAACAAAGTCCAGAACTTTATTTCGTCGCTGGATCTCCCGTGGACATCGCTGGATCGGCGTGTGACACCGATCCAGCGATGTCTTCACTGGTAACCAGGGTAAACATTGGGTAACTAAGTGCAGGGCCGCGCTTAGTAACCCGATGTTTACCCTGGTTACCAGCGTAAAAGTTAAAAAAAACAAACACTACATACTTACCTACCGCTGTCTGTCCCCGGCGCTCTGCTTCTCTGCTCTGGCTGTGAGCACAGCGGCCGGAAAGCAGAGCGGTGACGTCACCGCTCTGCTTTCCGGCTGACCGACGCTCACAGCCAGTACAGGAGGAGTGCAGAGAAGCTGAGCGCCGGGGACAGACAGCGGTAGGTAAGTATGTAGTGTTTGTTTTTTTTTTACTTTTACGCTGGTAACCAGGGTAAACATCGGGTTACTAAGCGCGGCCCTGCGCTTAGTTACCCGATGTTTACCCTGGTTACCCGGGGACTTCGGGATCGTTGGTCGCTGGAGAGCTGTCTGTGTGACAGCTCTCCAGCGACCAAACAGCGATGCTGCAGCGATCCGGATCGTTGTCGGTATCGCTGCAGCGTCGTTTAATGTGAAGGGGCCTTAACTTTCTGCAACTTGGAAACAATGTCTGTATGAGCACTAGCACGTTATAAATACTTTCCCCCCCCCCAATCTACTACAAATTACTGGGGCTAATGTGCTTTACATCTGTGCAAATCATCTATCCACTTTGTCGTTTTATGTGAACTTTGATATTCAACTTTTAGTGTATTATCTTTATAATAAACTATTTTTTTTATGGGATTATTTTTGCTTTTTTTTTTCTTGCAGTTTCACCAACATCCATGTGTCTGCTCAAATTGTCAGAAACAGACTCCATGAGGGTGGTATGAGGGCCAGACATCCACTAGTCGGTGTTGTGCACACAGTCCAATACCATATGCAGGGTGGTTAGCATTTGCCAGATTCGACACTGGCACCCTGTGTTCTTCACGGATGAGAGCTGGTTCACACTGAGTACATTTGACAGACATGACTGGGTCTGGAGACGCCGTGGAGAACATTCTGCTGCCTGGAACATCCTCCAGCATGACCACTTTGGCAGTAGGTCAGTCATGGTGTGGGGAGGCATTCCTTTAGAGGGCCACACAGTCCTCCATGTGCTAGCCAGAGGTAGCGGGATGAGATCCTCAGACCCATTGAGAGACCATATGCAGGTGCACTGGACTCCTCCTGATGCATGGCAATGCTAGACCTCCTGTGGCTAAAGCGTCAGCAATTCCTACATGATGAAGACATTGATGCTATGGACTGGCCTGCCCAATCCCAAGACCCAAATCCAATAGAGCACATCTGGGACAAGTCTCATTCCATCCACCAACACCACATTGCGCAACAGATTTTCCAGGAGTTGACCGATACTATAATCCATATCTGGGAGCAGAACCCTCAGGAGAACATCTGCTGCCTCATCAGGAGCATGCCCAGGTGTTGTAGGGAGGTCATACAGGCACGTGGAAGCCACACACACTACTGAGCATCATTTCCTTAGCTTGAGGCATTTCCACTGAAGTTGGATCAGCCAGTAATTTCACCCTCCTCTTTGATATAGAGTATAATTCCAAATCCAGACTTCCGTGGGATATTAAATTTGATTTACATTGATCATTTATAGGTTTTATTGTTTTCAACTAATTCCACTATGAATAAAAATTTGCAATTGGAATATTTCAGTGATATCTAGGATGTGGTTTTCTAGTGTTTTTTTTTTTTTGTTTTTGTTTTTTAAGGGGTTCAGTATTCTCGTCAGAAGGAACCCCACCTCTGCCCAGCATAAAACTGATGCACATCCATTTATTTGCCCAGAATAGCAGCCTGACGAGACCTATTCAGCCCACAGGGCCTCATGCAATGGTATCTCCATGATAAAGCTTGCCATATGGTTTTAAGTGGATGTAACAAGAGAGAACGCTAATTATCAAGATCGCAATGCAACAAGCCAAAATCCACAGATAGTAAGAATATAATCCAATCAGAGGCTAAATCAGCAGCCATGACATATTCTAGTGTGACCTTTCCTATGTGCAGAAAAAAGCTTAGCAATTACATTAGGAATAAACACCGACAGAATGGAGGGATTGGAGGCTTGTGGAGATGGTTTAGAGCTAGTCATTTAAAACTACCTATGTAATCTGGGATCGCTGTCAATCACTTAAGCAGAAGAGGGATATGACTGATGTAAAAATCCGGTTTCAGAAGCAAAAAGGGACAAAAAAAAAAATCAAAGGGCATCTACAAGTCATTCAGGCACTGGCTGCTGTTACATAATGGTACGCAATCCTCTCTGCGACTTGCTTTCCTAATGGTTTGCACAAAAACAGACCCTGGAGCTGCGTGAACAGTTATACAAGCGGATAAGCAGCCACTGAAAGATAGAAAAGCCTTAGGTGAAGCCTCTATTTTTAGCAGGAATCTTTCCATTACACATTTCACTCTATTTATCCAGAAAACAAAAGGGAGAGCAAGAAATAAAATACCAAAAGTAGGATTAAACGTGGGAGACGAGGCAGTGGCTAATGTGACCAGTTCAATGATGGGTGTAGCTTTACATGGCAAGTAAGTCGCCTAGTGATGAACAATTTACAAAAGTTCACAGATGAAAGGAAAAAAAAAAATCCAAAAATTCAGCAATGCTCATCAATCCACTGCCACCATTCTGACAGTATCCAGCCCCACCCCACTCCAAAGATCTGCATCACTCTGCAGAACTGGACCATTGGAGATTTAGTGAGCGTTTTTTATTATACGTTTTTATTTTATTAAGCCAACTTGAACAACTTAAAACTCTCCTCCCTATGCAACCGTTAAGTAGCACAGATGCCCTCATTTCAATAGAAGCTTCCTCTGCACTTTTCAGAACAGTTACCGTAAATTGTAATTTTAAAGGAGGCTCTGTCACCTGACACGATCTATATTGGGTAAATGCAATCCTGGAGCATCTTTGGTTCCTACTAGGCAGGGCTATGGAGTCTGTAAGCCAAATCAATGACTCCGACTCAATTTCCCCAACGTCCGACTCCACACCACTGCCTCAGTCCTCCTGAGCATGTACATAAAAGTGCAGCACAGATTAATCTCAATTAAAAGCAGAGATCCTTAGATCAGGAACAGAAGACATTGATAGGACATTTCATAACTTCCCAAATTATTATGAAAACATTTACAGCACATCCTGCACTGAACTACTGTCCCCATTTATCATATTTTAGGAGTCAGTCCATTTTATACCGACTCCAGCTCCACAGCCCTGGTACTGGGTATTGCACCATAACCATTCCTCATGTGCCTAGACCAGGGGTGGAGAATCTTTTCTGCCAAGGGCCATTTGGATATTTATACCATCCTTCGGGGGGCCGTACAAACTCCGCCCACAAAGTGCATCCTGGCTCTGGCACTGGTGTCAGTATGTAATCTTTCATTGCATGCCCTTAAGTGTTCAGTAGTGAACACTGTGTGTGCTAACAGAGCAAGAAGAAAATAATGAGCTGGTGGCAATCAAAATACACCTCCCTGCCTAAGAATGCGGTCCCTGAGAATCGGGGGCCTGATAAAAGGTCATCGAGGGCTGTAAATGGCCCTGGGGCCTGAGGGTCCCCACCCCTGGCCTAGACAATGTCCGCGCTACTTGGACAGCACGGACATTGAATACACTGGTAACATCCATAATTTATTCATTACATTTCTAAGAGGAATAACAGAGGAACAGAACACAACAGTTCTGGGAAATGATGCCCCAGTCTTTGTTATTACATGGGGAAAACAAGTATTAACTAAAACAGACAAGTCTGGAGAAGAGACAGGTCCTCTGTAAGCAAGCTGTGTAATGTCGCCATGTGCCGGCAGGGACTGGACTGAAAAGAGCAGAATTAAAAACCGTCCAATATGCTTGTACAACATTCATGTTCTTTATCTTCAGAAGCCTTGAACAATAATCCTCATTTTACAACTCAACAAATTAAACATTGCAAGAAAGCTTCCACCAGACCACAGACATAAATTTTGCTCCAGTATTCACCCACTTATATATCCCTTAGTTCATCTCTACAGTATACTGAAAAATCATCAAATCTATGCCAATTACAATAACATGTACCGAATAAAAGAAGCCAGTGATTACCTGTGGAGAGATCTATCCAGCTACCCGGGGGTTCACAGTATGTTCTGCTTTCTGCTGAGATCTTTTCCTGGGGGTGAAGGTATTTTAATACCAACAAAAAAAAATAGCGCATCTTTAGGCATATTGATCACTTACATAGGTAAATGATGTCTGACAAATTAAGGCTTGGCCTCCATTTGATCTCTCCTACAAAAAAAGATGCCGGACACAACATCAAACTAACTCCATAGTAGAATGCTATGTTAACCCTTGGTTAAAGGGAACCTGTCACCCCGTTTTTTGAGATTGAGCTATAAATACTGTTAAATAGGGCCTGCGCTGTGTGTTCCTATAGTGTATGTAGTGTACCCCGATTCCCCATGTATGCTGAGAAATAACTTACCAAAGTCGCCGTTTTCGCCTGTCAATCAGGCTGGTCAGGTCGGGAGGGCGTGGTGACATCGCTGGTTCTTCCTCAGCTTTACGTTGGTGGCGTAGTGGTGAAGACACAGCGCGCGATCTGCGCTGTCATCCCTTTCGTCGGTGGGGGCGGCCATCTTCCTGGGGCCGCGCGTGCGCAGATCGAGTGCTCTGCTGCACGGGGCTTCAGGAAAATGGCCGCGGGATGCCGCGCGTGCGCATTAGAGATCGCGGCGGCCATTTTCCCAAAGCCGAGTTTGCATCTCGGCTTTGGGAAAATGGCCGCCGCGATCTCTAATGCGCACGCGCGGCATCCCGCGGCCATTTTCCTGAAGCCCCGTGCAGCAGAGCACTCGATCTGCGCACGCGCGGCCCCAGGAAGATGGCCGCCCCCACCGATGCAAGGGATTACAGCGCAGATCGCGCGCTGTGTCTTCACCACTACGCCACTACGCCACCAACGTAAAGCTGAGGAAGAACCAGCGATGTCACCACGCCCTCCCGACCTGACCAGCCTGATTGACAGGCGAAAACGGCGACTTTGGTAAGTTATTTCTCAGCATACATGGGGAATCGGGGTACACTACATACACTATAGGAACACACAGCGCAGGCCCTATTTAACAGTATTTATAGCTCAATCTCAAAAAACGGGGTGACAGGTTCCCTTTAAGAGGTAACAAAAAAAAAAACAACACTGGATTTAAAGCATCACAAAAAGATATCAGTATCTGGTGGGCTAATATTAGCGCCAGCAGTTTGCCATGAGTCACCCTTTCAGGTCAAGCATCTGCCTGGATATTAATAAAAATCACACCTACAATGTAAGCTGCCAGAAAAAAAAAATGCATCCAACCAGTACACAGAGCGTCACGATGATTAAGTAACATCAAAACTGCAAAATGTGTACAACAATGACAATGTACGTATTATGGGTTAGGGAGTTACAATACAGAGAAACCAAAACTGTACTACACAACCAGGCCTAACAGGTTGAGGTCAAAATTAGGAACTAATGTCAGCAAAATGCTACCACCCTGGGAATAGAGCGTTCTGCCAGGCTGCTAGCAGAGGTAACGTCGCCTCTGCAGCATGGGAGACGCGCATGTGCATTGAAGCTGCTCAGGTCCAGCCAGCTTCAGAGTGGAGTCCGCTCCTCATCTAGCTAACCAGCCACTCAAGACTGCAGTGTCTGGTAATCTAGGCAACCAGCTACCAACTACAAAATTAAAGATCCCCTCCTTTCTTGAACACAGAGGATTTTTTAAACAGGAAGTAACAAGTTTACTTTTACAAGAACTGTGCAGTTTGGCTTGTTTCCAAAACGGAGACAACCCCCTTTAAGGTGTGCATTAGACAAAATTTGTCAGAGCCCAATTATTTTGATCAAAGATTACAGTGAATAAAGGACAATCTGACAAAGGTTGTCAAGGCTGAAGGATCAACAACGTAGGATCTACTTGGCTGAGCGTACAGGTTTATCAGAAGTCGATGAACTAACGGTCAAATGAGTTTTTGGGCACAATTATGGTCACTACTGTGAAGGCCTCTTTACTGCTTTATTACATTATGTATATGGGGCAGAGGATGGCAGCATCCAGCACTCACTCACCCAGCTCTCCAGGTCCACAGATAAAAAGGGATGTCACATTTTGGCAGGACCAGCTGACATTTTGCATCAATTTGATTTCTTCAGAAAACTTAATATCTACTCCATCAGCTGCAAACTGCTACAGACAGACCAAACAATTGTCTATTGTTAGAGGATATCGATGCATTTCGTGTACAGAAGAAAAGACTGTACCGCTGTGAAATCGCAGTTTCAACGCTGCGTGCATTGCGCTAATGGATGAACATCCCAAATATATAAAATACATATTATAGTCAAGTATGAAAATAGTTTCCTTCCAAAGTCAGACTTCCTAATCTTACAATAAGACTTCCTGTCCTGCAGCACGGGAAGTCAGGATTAGAATAGTCTCATCCCATAGAAAACACTACAAACAAATACTGTAATAGTGTAAGTCAGTGGAAGACAGCTGCATTAAAAAAAAAAACCTAGGAAGATTGATTGTCGTTATGGCCAAAATACCGCATTTAAGTTTCCTGCCTAAAAAGCAGCTGAAAATTAGCATTAAAAAACGCAGCAAAAAACGCCCTGTGTGAACTCTTATCTCCTCTTCCCATAATCGCATACAAGATTTCTCTTGCGTATCGCCCCTACTCTGGAACCCTCTACCACAACACATCAGACTCTCGCCTACCATCGAAACCTTCAAAAAGAACCTGAAGACCCACCTCTTCCGACAAGCCTACAACCTGCAGTAACCACCGATCGACCAAACCGATGCATGACCAGCTCTATCCTCGCCTACTGTATCCTCACCCATCCCTTGTAGATTGTGAGCCTTCGCGGGCAGGGTCCTCACTCCTCCTGTATATCACTTGTATTGTTTAAGATTATTGTACTTGTTTTTATTATGTATACCCCTCCTCACATGTAAAGCGCCATGGAATAAATCGCGCTATAACAATTAATAATAATAATAAATAATAACTTACCCTTAGGCCTTACAAACCTCGCCAATGTATCAATACCACGGCACCCATAGACTTATTAGCCCAAACCGTTTCGCAGATCACAAGCCGTTTTACGGAAATTCTCATATGTGTATTATATGGTGGCACATGGAGCGCCAAACAAGTCTAATGCAACCCACAAGAATCCCACGAGACTGAAGGACTTTAACCAGATACGGTACAATTATATAACTCGCCATAATGGTTCAATATAGATTTCATCTTACTACAGTCAGACATGGCCCTTCCTAGCATGTTGCATTACATCCATGGTCAATGGAAGGCACAGCACTAAAACTGGATGGACACAATCTCCTCATGCACTTTGCTACAGAACAACACTGCAGAGCCGATATACGACGGCAGGCAGAAGATCAGACCAACATTACCATCACCTGCTTCAAGGCCCAAAATTTGTTAAAAGCTTAGTCCTGCTCCACTCACTTCCAAGGCACTCCTACAGATACATGCCGGGACTCGTGCGCGCTCAGCAATTACCATGCACCTTTCCGGATGTGGAAGTTGGAAGAGCACATCTATGATCTCTTAATTCTTCTTCCAAAAGTGAATGGGAACCAGGGGTGACCACATGATCATTCCACCCAACAAGACGATTTCAAGGGGTTTTACAGGATAAGGAAAACATGGCAGATTTCTTCAAGAAACACCTTTACACCGATCCAAAGTCTGTGCCAGTTACAACATCAAACAACCCAGAAAATACTGGTGCCCTTTCCAGACGGAATTTGTCATGGTTTTCTGGTCCTCTACAAACCTTTTAAAGAAAATGCACACTTTTACTCACGCGATTGAATTTTCCTTTATTATTTTGCATACAAACCCAAGGATTTAACGGCTGCTTTCAAGTCAAGTGTGACTCGAAAGCTGGGCTTATAGGGTGATTTTAGTCATGTCGGGTGGCAATACAATGCTGAACACAGCTGCAACCACAGTATAAAGAAACAATGGGGTCACATTGAGATTTGCAGGGTATCACGACAAGTCCCAAATAATTCAAATGTGCTTGTCAAGCATCCTTGCAAGTTGAAATGCGACCCCATTAACTTGCACCGTGCTACAATCTAGCAGCAGCATACTGAACTCTTTGTCCAAGGGACCAGTATTGCAGCCCAAGTCACCATGCAGCCTCAGCCTACAGGAGAAAAAAAGATATTCCTTTATAGAAACCCCACATCTTTATTTTGCTTCTGTTTGTCACAACAACTAAAAGTTGGGCTTTGTGATGCTGACGGTTGTGGGTTTGGGTGTAAGTTGTGGTTTACAGCTCTACACCTTGGACTAAACTGCAGATCTAGAACTGACATAAGTGTGAAAACAAGCAATTGTATCAGGAAGCCATCCACATGATTTTTACAGGAATGGACAAAAGCAGCATGACTTACAGGAGAGAAGGTGTTTTTCCAGCCTAAAAAAAAAAAAAAAAAACCTTTCATGGACAGAAATACATAACATTTTTAAATGGACACCCTGAGCAAAGTGTTCTTGCCTGATAGCCATGAAGACTATACTGAACACCACAGAAAAGTGACAGATCAGCATATTTTAGGACAGAATAGGAGAGGATTCAGTCCAAAATCAGCCATCCTGCATTCAGCTGCAGTAGATTTTTTATTTTTTTTTTACCGGAAAAAATCACAATGGAGACATAAGCTTCCACTTATTTTCTTAGGATACCCCTTTAATGCACATTCGATCATGCACAGTTGAATTTCATAGATCCATCAACTGGGAAAAAAAATCCTGTTTTCCCTAAAAAAAAACAACCCGTGAGATACTACAATCACGTTTACGCCAAGTTCCATGTAAATTATAAAAAAGGTGCAGCAAACTGATGAAAGATTTAGTGCTAGGACAACTAAAATCTAAATACCTCTATGGAAATTGAGACAGAAATGCAGATGTTCCCCCATAACCTTACTAAGAGCCCTGCATTGTAATAGTTAAACTATACACAAAAAAAAAGAACATTATAACAACCCACCCTGAATAGGAGGCCCCATAGACACTGGTGAAATATCAATGCATCACAACCTAAGCTTACGTAGTGCTGAGGATCACAACCACCCGGCGTGCCGATCTACTCCATACTGATACAAATCAGCTCGGAACGGCGGCTATTATCGCAGATTTACATATTTATCAGATATAAGTTCACACTTACAGTACGTGCAAAAGAGAAATGAAGAATAGGGGGCGAGAACTGCAAGGGAGAACACACAATATCTGCGTGCGAGGGCTTACATTTCCCAATCATGGATACATACTTCTCCTCCCACCGGCATTGTGTGGCTTGCGGAGAGGGAGACCAGAAATAGAAATCAGAAGGAAAAAAATATATATATTACTACAACAGCCGTGCACACGAAAAAAAAAAAAAAAAGCCAGCCTGCACTATGCTGAAACCTGCAAGTGGTAACTAAGGGAGCTGCAAGGCCAAGACGGGAAGCGAGGCTGCCTTGTCACACAAGGAAAAGGAGTTTAACATGTAAAACGAAAGGCTGAGACGCCATCTTGTTGCAGTAACTGGGCCCAGGATCTGACACTTCCCATTCATTCCCCACTCAGGAGCAGACGCATTCAGCTCCTCTTTGGCACAGAAAAATGAAAAAAATAAAATGCTGCCTGTGGATCTCAAGTGTAGCATCTCGATAAGGATTATCCAGCTGTTTGTTGCAGGGGTTATCGAATGACTGCCCAATTATATAGGGGGGCAGGATTTCACAGTTACAAGGCAGCTTCTTCCCCATTTTACCATTTCCTGTCGAAAGAAATACACCGAGACCAAAAGGGAAGATAAGCAAAAAAAAAAAAAAAACAAGCTAAGAAAAGAAAAATGGCAGTGAAAGCCGGGAGGAGGAGGGGAGTGCAGGCAGAGAGAGGTTAATGGCCTGCTTTGCTGCATCTGGTACCAAAGTCCCAAGTGTGGGGGATTGGAGGCCTAGGTTCTGCAGGAAGAAAAGGGTTAACCGCCAGCAATCTGTAAGGCCTGGTGAAATAATGGGGGAGGCCTACCCTGACCTCCACTAATGGGGGGCCATACACCCACCACGGATTACGTACACAGTTTGGGATATTCGCTCCTTGGAGGGTATAAGAAATAAAATCCACCATTATTTTGCACCAGCCGGCTCAATCACGGATTATACACGCGGCCTAATTGGGCGGATTTGGTAGATTACTAATCTAATTAAACCCAGAAGAAGGAGGAAAAGAGAAACAAGAGGCGAATCCGGAGGAAATCTCACAGCCATGTAAATAAGGAACAGCAGATTGTAACAAAATGTCTCCACAGAAGCCTCCTCCTCCTCCGCCTGGTCCTCCTCCCTCCCAGGCTGGTGCCCTCTATACACCCCCACCTCGGAGGATTACTACATGATGCCCCCATCGGCCATATCTTCCCCCCCAGGCTCAGCAGATACAATGTATCCACCTGTACAGACAATGTCGCCGTATGGAGAAACACACAGAGATAGGAGCGACCCCCCAACAGCCGGAGGGAGACCCCCGGGCCAGAGATCAGGCTGCTGTATCCGGAGTCGCCGATTTACTGCCGCGACCGGATCGGGCGACGGATCGGATGAGGGAGGGGCCCCGCGTACCTGCTCTGCGGCCGATGTGTGACCATCCACGGCTGTCTCCGCGCCCCTCCTCGGCCTGGTCGTGCCCCGAGGGCTGCAGTCCGCGCTCGCCCGCTTTCCTGCCTTCCCCCGGAGGCCCACAGCGTGCTCCGACACTACGGGAGGTGAAGGGCGGCCGGAGGGGGACGGGGAGGATGAGGGGAGCAGGAGACGTGCTGGGCGGTGACGGGAGGGAGGACGGGCGGGCTGGCGGCGGCTTCTTCCTCACGGTTTCCTCTCTCTGCTGCTCGGCCGGTAATAATCCCGCTTCCTCGGTTGGATGTGGTGTCCGGAGCCCGCACTGCCGCCGACGACTAAAAGCGGAAAAAATACCCCACACGCTGCGCCGTCCCCTCAGATCCCCACAGCCACCGAGCAGAGCTGGGCGCGGTAACCCTGCGGACAGCGCCGGGAAACCCCACGCACGAGCGGGCGGAGCTAATCAGGAAGGAGGGGGCGGAGCTGTGGAGGCGACGTCATGACGCCGCACTCTGGCCGGAGCACGCTGCTGCATGGAGAGACACGGAGCAGCAGAGAAGTAGCGTCATCAGCTGTGTGTGCTGGAGAGGGGCTGTGACCAGCTGTGTGTGTGCTGGAGAGGGGCTGTGACCAGCTGTGTGTGTGCTGGAGAGGGGCTGTGATCAGCTGTGTGTGTGCTGGAGAGGGGCTGTGATCAGCTGTGTGTGTGCTGGAGAGGGGCTGTGACCAGCTGTGTGTGTGCTGGAGAGGGGCTGTGTGTGTGTGCTGGAGAGGGGCTGTGACCAGCTGTGTGTGTGCTGGAGAGGGGCTGTGACCAGCTGTGTGTGTGCTGGAGAGGGGCTGTGACCAGCTGTGTGTGTGCTGGAGAGGAGCTGTGACCAGCTGTGTGTGTGCTGGAGAGGGGCTGTGACCAGCTGTGTGTGTGCTGGAGAGGGGCTGTGACCAGCTGTGTGTGTGCTGGAGAGGGGCTGTGACCAGCTGTGTGTGTGCTGGAGAGGGGCTGTGACCAGCTGTGTGTGTGCTGGAGAGGGGCTGTGACCAGCTGTGTGTGTGCTGGAGAGGGGCTGTGACCAGCTGTGTGTGTGCGCTGGAGAGGGGCTGTGATCAGCTGTGTGTGTGCTGGAGAGGGGCTGTGACCAGCTGTGTGTGTGCTGGAGAGGGGCTGTGATCAGCTGTGTGTGTGCTGGAGAGGGGCTGTGACCAGCTGTGTGTGTGCTGGAGAGGGGCTGTGACCAGCTGTGTGTGTGCTGGAGAGGAGCTGTGACCAGCTGTGTGTGTGCTGGAGAGGGGCTGTGACCAGCTGTGTGTGTGCTGGAGAGGGGCTGTGACCAGCTGTGTGTGTGCGCTGGAGAGGGGCTGTGATCAGCTGTGTGTGTGCTGGAGAGGGGCTGTGACCAGCTGTGTGTGTGCTGGAGAGGGGCTGTGACCAGCTGTGTGTGTGCTGGAGAGGGGCTGTGACCAGCTGTGTGTGTGCTGGAGAGGGGCTGTGACCAGCTGTGTGTGTGCTGGAGAGGGGCTGTGACCAGCTGTGTGTGTGCTGGAGAGGGGCTGTGACCAGCTGTGTGTGTGCTGGAGAGGGGCTGTGACCAGCTGTGTGTGTGCTGGAGAGGGGCTGTGACCAGCTGTGTGTGTGCTGGAGAGGGGCTGTGACCAGCTGTGTGTGTGCGCTGGAGAGGGGCTGTGATCAGCTGTGTGTGTGCTGGAGAGGGGCTGTGACCAGCTGTGTGTGTGCTGGAGAGGGGCTGTGACCAGCTGTGTGTGTGCTGGAGAGGGGCTGTGACCAGCTGTGTGTGTGCTGGAGAGGGGCTGTGATCAGCTGTGTGTGTGCTGGAGACGGGCTGTGATCAGCTGTGTGTGTGCTGGAGAGGGGCTGTGATCAGCTGTGTGTGTGCGCTGGAGAGGGGCTGTGACCAGCTGTGTGTGTGCTGGAGAGGGGCTGTGATCAGCTGTGTGTGTGCTGGAGAGGGGCTGTGACAAGCTGTGTGTGTGCTGGAGAGGGGCTGTGTGTGTGTGCTGGAGAGGGGCTGTGACCAGCTGTGTGTGTGCTGGAGAGGGACTGTCACTGGGCAGCAGCCAATTGGCCATGTGAGGGCTTGTTTTTTGCAGGACGAGTTGTACTTTTAAATGACACCATTGATTGTACCATATAGTGTACTGGAAAACGGGGGAAAAAAATTCCAACTGTGGTGAAATTGCCAAAAAAAAGTGCAATTCCACAATTTTTTTTTCTTTTTTGGTTTTTATTTACCATGTTCACTAAATGCTGAAACTCACCTGCTATTATTCTCCAGGTCAGTACGAGTTTTGCGATACCAAACATGCATACACACGTGGTCAATATTGTTGGTACTCCTCGTTTAATGACAGAAAAACCCGCATTGGTCACAGAAATAACTTGAATCTGACAAAAGTAATAAGAAACTAAAAATCTGTGAAAATGAATAAATGAAAGTCAGACATTGCTTTTCAATCGTGCTTCCACAGAATTAAAAAAAATAAATAAAAGTCATGAAATAGACCTGGACGTTGCTGGCCACCTCTGTTATGCAAGGAGTGTGCTTGTAAGCGCTGCTGTGAAGTCGGCTGGACCTGGCTAGCTCCAGCCTCTGAGATCGCGCAGTTTGTGCCGGTGGCGCGACCATGCCGCTGGTCGAAGTTGTCAATCTTCAGGAGTGCACCGCCACACCGCCGCGGCTTAATGAGCAAAAATCTGTGTGTCAATTTGTGGCTAGTTCTGTGCTACTTCTGGATATACTATCTGGTATATTCCATCTCTGTACTCGCCCGTGTACCATTACCAAGAACTCGTTACAGCTGTGTTTATCAGCTAAAGAAAGCTCATTTGTCTAAATTTGCATACTCTTCAAAATCTAAATCTTATGTACAGCTTGTTACAGTACCACCAGTGCAAATGCAACTATGGAAATGAATCCTCTTTTTTTTGTTATTTAAAAAGCTCTATGTATTGGTGCATGGAAATACTGTGGTGTCAATGCCGAAAAACAACTATTGGGTTTTCAGGGATGGACATACCATTGGGGCAACCTGTCCCGCCGCACATGGTCCCAGAATGTAAGAGGGCAAGTACCACCTCCAAAGCAAGTGGAATTGTGCATTTTGATGAATTATTAGACAGTAAAGGTGTTATCTGAGCATGCTCGGGTCCTAACCGAATGTCTTCCGCGTTCTCAAAAAAATATGTTATGCAGTCCCCGCGGCTGCATGTCTTGCAGCTGTTCGACAGCCACGACACATGCAGGGATTGCGTGTTTGTTAAGCAATCACTGCATGCGTTGCGACTGTCAAATAGCTGCAAGATATGCAGCCGCTGGGACTCAAACATATTATTCGAGCACGCGGAAGACATTCGGTTAGCACCTAAGCATGCTCAGATAACACCTTATCCAAGCATGTTCGCTCATCACTAATTGCAATGACCCTCTGGGTATGATTTGGGCTTTTCTGCTCTACGTGTGGCCCAAACATAAAGGACTTCCCAAATGTAAAGCAATTGGTTGGTATTACAGTTGAAAATCATGATGTAACGAGATATTAGGACAGTGTCAAACGCACATTTTTCTCATACCTGTCCTATTTGTACTTAACATTTACCCATTATAGCCTATGGAACGGTTCGCACGTACGTTTCTTGCGGACCAAATGGTTGCAAAAAATTGGAAAATTCCAATTTTGATCTCACTGATCAAACTCGGTCATGCCAGTCTGCCATCCTAGTTGTACCCGAGTGCTGACAGTTGGACAAGAGAAGCTAAGAAACCATCAGGTTTGGGGTTTTTTTGCTATACAAGGAAAGAAACTGGCGAAACACGGATGGTAAAAACTGATCCTAACCAAAAACTGATGGAAATTGGATCCAAAACACAATGAAAATCACTTAAGTAAACACAATCCAAAAAATTAACGTGTCAATCCGGTTCTAGGAGTGGATGACAGGTTTTCTTTTTTTTTCACAAGTGTCATGGCGGCTTTCTTTCACTTGAGTGGAGACAATCTGCAATACCTTACACAACCCATGGACAGGCGTGGCACATATATTTAGGGAAGGCAGGTTTTTTTTTTTGTTTGTTTTAAGGACGCAGTCAGACGGCTGAAGAAATTGGACTGAGATCGGAAAGCAGTGCACAGACTGACCGGCGGTTATTCCTGACGCGAGCGTAGCGGCTTCATATATTTTTATGCCGTTGTCACCCCCAGGTCTGGAGAACCGCTGGCCAGTCCGAGCATTTCAATCCAATTTATACCTGACGGTAGGGCCAGCGTCAAGATCCGGCGCACCCGGGCAAGTGTCGAGGCCCTGAGTAAATGGGGGGGGGGGCACTCGCCTTCAGGGAAACCGGCACGCTGTGGGGCCCATGAGTCGGGAGAGCCCAATGCCAGTGTGGGTCCCATAGTACTGCCACAGGGCCCCCCATGTTTGAACTGTTTGAAATACTTTCCTCGTTCCCCGCTGCCCGCAGGTCCTGTCTCTTCCGTGTCTTACGACTCTGTGACATCTCAGGGCAGAGGGCGCAATGACGTCACTACAGCACGCCCTTTGGGATGAGCAGTGCAGAGGGTCATAAGATGCTG
The DNA here is from genome assembly GCF_032444005.1 of Ranitomeya imitator. Classification (NCBI taxonomy): domain Eukaryota; kingdom Metazoa; phylum Chordata; class Amphibia; order Anura; family Dendrobatidae; genus Ranitomeya; species Ranitomeya imitator. Next base: position 116,031,449 of record NC_091291.1, on the reverse strand, counting down.
AAGAGACAGGATCTGTGGCTAGCGGGGAACGAGAAGCCGTGAGTATTTGATTATTTATGTATGGAGCATTATATGGGGCCCATGCAGTATGGAGCATTATATGCGGCCCATTATTCTCTGGAGTATTATATGGGGTCAGTTATTCTGTATGGAGCATTATATGGTGTACATTATTCTGTATGGATCAATATATGAGGCCCTTTATTCTGTATGGAGCAATATATGGAGCTCATTATTCTGTATTGAACATTATATGGGGCCCCATTATTCTGTATGGAGCATTATATGGGGCCCATTATTCTTTATGGAGCAATATATTGGGGTCGTTAGTGTCTGAAGCAATATATGAGGCTTATACTGTATGGAGCAATATATAGGGCCCATTATACTGAACAGAGAAATATATGGAGCCCATTATACTGCAAGTCTATGTGATGCTCATAATACTGTATGGAGGACTATGTGGTGTTCCTAATACTGTATGGAGGATTATGTGGTGCCCATAATACTGTATGGAGGACTATGTGGTTCCCATAATACTGTATGGAAGACTGTGGGTCCCATACTGTATGGAGGACTATGTGGTTCCCATAATACTGTACGGAAGACTATGTGGTGCCCATAATACTGTATGGAGGACTATGTGGTGTTCCTAATACTGTATGGAGGACTATGTGGTTCCCATAATACTGTATGGAAGACTATGTTGCTCCCATAATACTGTATGGAGGACTATGTGGTTCCCATAATACTGTATGGAAGACTATGTGGTTCCCATAAAACTGTATGGAAGACTGTGTGGTGCCCATAATACTGTATGGAGGACTATGTGGTGTTCCTAATACTGTATGGAGGACTATGTGGTGCCCATAATACTGTATGGAGGACTATGGGGTTCCCATAATACTGTGTGGAAGACTATGTGGGTCCCATAATACTGTATGGAGGACTATGTGGTTCCCATAATACTGTACGGAAGACTATGTGATTCTCATACTGTATGGAGGACTATGTGGTGCCCATAATACTGTATGGAGGACTGTGGTTCCCATAATACTGTATGGAAGACTATGTGGGTCCCATAATACTGTATGGAGGACTATGTGGTTCCCATAATACTGTATGGAAGACTATGTGGTTCCCATAAAACTGTATGGAAGACTGTGTGGTGCCCATAATACTGTATGGATGACTATGTGGTGTTCCTAATACTGTATGGAGGACTATGTGGTGCCCATAATACTGTATGGAGGACTATGTGGTTCCCATAATACTGTATGGAAGACTATGTGGTGCCCATAATACTGTATGGAGGACTATGTGGTTCCCATAATACTGTACGGAAGACTTATGTGATGCTCATAATACCGTATGGAGGACTATGTGGTGCCCATAATACTGTATGGAGGACTATGTGGTGCCCATAATACTGTATGGAGGACTATGTGGTTCCCATAATACTGTATGGAAGACTATGTGGGTCCCATAATACTGTATGGAGGACTATGTGGTTCCCATAATACTGTATGGAAGACTATGTGGTTCCCATAAAACTGTATGGAAGACTGTGTGGTGCCCATAATACTGTATGGAGGACTATGTGGTGTTCCTAATACTGTATGGAGGACTATGTGGTGCCCATAATACTGTATGGAAGACTATGTGGTTCCCATAATACTGTATGGAAGACTGTGGTTCCCGTAATACTGTATGGAGGACTATGTGGTGCCCATAATACTGTATGGAGGACTATGCGGTGCCCATAATACTGTATGGAAGACTATGTGGTTCCCATAATACTGTATGGAGGACTATGTGGTTCCCATAATACTGTATGGAAGACTATGTGGTTCCCATAATACTGTATGGAAGACTATGTTGTTCCCATAATACTGTATGGAGGACTATGTGGTGCCCATAATACTGTATGGAGGACTATATGGTTCCTGTAATTCTGTATGGGGACTATGTGGTGCTCCTAATACTGTATGGAGGACTATGTGGTGCCCATAATACTGTATGGAGGACTATGTGGTGCCCATAATACTGTATGGAGGACTATGTGGTTCCCATAATACTGTATGGAAGACTATGTGGGTCCCATAATACTGTATGGAGGACTATGTGGTTCCCATAATACTGTATGGAAGACTATGTGGTTCCCATAAAACTGTATGGAAGACTGTGTGGTGCCCATAATACTGTATGGAGGACTATGTGGTGTTCCTAATACTGTATGGAGGACTATGTGGTGCCCATAATACTGTATGGAAGACTATGTGGTTCCCATAATACTGTATGGAAGACTGTGGTTCCCGTAATACTGTATGGAGGACTATGTGGTGCCCATAATACTGTATGGAGGACTATGCGGTGCCCATAATACTGTATGGAAGACTATGTGGTTCCCATAATACTGTATGGAGGACTATGTGGTTCCCATAATACTGTATGGAAGACTATGTGGTTCCCATAATACTGTATGGAAGACTATGTGGTTCCCATAATACTGTATGGAGGACTATGTGGTGCCCATAATACTGTATGGAGCACTATATGGTTCCTGTAATTCTGTATGGGGACTATGTGGTGCTCCTAATACTGTATGGAGGACTATGTGGTGCTCATAATTCTGTATGGGGACTATACTGTCCTGTCTAAAAGTCTGTAGTCACACTGTGTGTCATGCTGTGACTGCAGACTTTTTAATCCCCCCCCCCCCCCCCCCCGCCCAGGGACACACTCTGCGCAGCGAGGATTCACCCATTTCTGAGCTATTGTAGAATTTACAATAGATATCACTCACTAAGTGTAAGAAGTCGGTGAAATCTTCGGTATTCTCTGCCGTATCTGTGCATCATGAATAGTGGTATATTTAAAGGGGCCCACTAAGATTCTTTCTCCCGGCGCCCACAATAACCTGAAGCCCTACCCTAATCCTGTACAATCTCTTCCAATAAATGCGGTACTGATTTAAAAAGTGTTATTATGAAGGTTCCCTTCTATTAAATACTGATTAAAATTTTTTTAAAAATCAAATATAAGAAAGAAATAAGCAGATACTTATTCACGGTGCTCTGCACTGATTCCCTGCAGACCAAAAAGGGATAGATGATGATCTCAGTGACTCAGACTGGAGGTAGAACTGTCAATTTGCTGATGCACGGAGAAGTAACGCTAATATAAATAAGCAATTAGCATATAGTGTTCCTCGAGGGAGTGGGGTGTTATGTTTGCTAATGACAGGTGTTATGAAGGCAATCCAGAAACACAGTGTGCTAAGCGATCAGAGCGCACACAGTGATCTGACAAATACCCAAAAATACAAGAACGAGCTCTGAGACGTGGAAACTCTGTAGACTGCAAACCTGATCCTATCCTAAACACAACTAAAAGCGGCTGTGGATTGCGCCTAACAACTACCTAGGCAACTCGGCACAGCCTAAGAAACTAGCTAGCCTGAAGATAGAAAAATAGGCCTGACTTGCCCCAGAGAAATTCCCCAAAGGAAAAGGCAGCCCCCCACATATAATGACTATGAGTAAGATGAAAAGACAAAACGTAGGGATGAAATAGATTCAGCAAAGTGGGGCCCGATATTCTAGGACAGAGCGAGGACAGTAAAGCGAACTTTGCAGTCTACAAAAAACCCTAAAGCAAAACCACGCAAAGGGGGCAAAAAAAACCCACCGTGCCGAACTAACGGCACGGCGGTACACCCTTTGCGTCTCAGAGCTTCCAGCAAAACAAAAGACAAGCTGGACAGAAAAAAAGCAACAAAAAAGCAAAAAGCACTTAGCTATACAGAGCAGCAGGTCACAGGAACAATCAGGAGAAGCTCAGATCCAACACTGAAACATTGACAAGGAGCAAGGATAGCAGCATCAGGCGGAGTTAAGTAATGAAGCAGTTAACGAGCTCACCAGAACACCTGAGGGAGGAAGCTCAGAAGCTGCAGTACCACTTGTGACCACAGGAGTGAATTCAGCCACAGAATTCACAACAGTACCCCCCCCTTGAGGAGGGGTCACCGAACCCTCACCAGAGCCCCCAGGCCGACCAGGATGAGCCGCATGAAAGGCACGAACAAGATCGGAAGCATGAACATCAGAGGCAAAAACCCAGGAATTATCTTCCTGAGCATAACCCTTCCATTTAACCAGATACTGGAGTTTCCGTCTAGAAACACGAGAATCCAAAATCTTCTCCACAATATACTCCAATTCCCCCTCCACCAAAACCGGGGCAGGAGGCTCAACAGATGGAACCATAGGTGCCACGTATCTCCGCAACAACGACCTATGGAATACATTATGTATGGAAAAGGAGTCTGGGAGGGTCAAACGAAAAGACACAGGATTGAGAACCTCAGAAATCCTATACGGACCAATAAAACGAGGTTTAAATTTAGGAGAGGAAACCTTCATAGGAATATGACGAGAAGATAACCAAACCAGATCCCCAACACAAAGTCGGGGACCCACACGGCGTCTGCGATTAGCGAAAAGTTGAGCTTTCTCCTGGGACAAGATCAAATTGTCCACTACCTGAGTCCAGATCTGCTGCAACCTATCCACCACAGAATCCACACCAGGACAGTCCGAAGACTCAACCTGTCCTGAAGAGAAACGAGGATGGAACCCAGAATTGCAAAAAAATGGAGAAACCAAGGTAGCCGAGCTGGCCCGATTATTAAGGGCGAACTCAGCCAACGGCAAAAAGGACACCCAATCATCCTGGTCTGCAGAAACAAAACATCTCAGATATGTTTCCAAGGTCTGATTGGTTCGTTCGGTCTGGCCATTAGTCTGAGGATGGAAAGCCGAGGAAAAGGATAGGTCAATACCCATCCTACCACAAAAGGCTCGCCAAAACCTTGAAACAAACTGGGAACCTCTGTCAGAAACAATATTCTCAGGAATGCCATGCAACCGAACCACATGCTGAAAGAACAAAGGTACCAAATCAGAGGAGGAAGGCAATTTAGCCAAGGGCACCAGATGGACCATTGTAGAAAAGCGATCACAGACCACCCAAATGACTGACATCTTTTGAGAAACGGGAAGGTCAGAAATGAAATCCATCGAAATATGTGTCCAAGGCCTCATTGGGACCGGCAAGGGCAAAAGCAACCCACTGGCACGAGAACAGCAGGGCTTAGCCCTAGCACAAATCCCACAGGACTGCACAAAAGTACGTACATCCCGTGACAGAGATGGCCACCAGAAGGATCTAGCCACTAACTCTCTGGTACCAAAGATTCCAGGATGACCAGCCAACACCGAACAATGAAGTTCAGAGATAAGTTTATTAGTCCACCTATCAGGGACGAACAGTTTCTCTGCTGGACAACGATCAGGTTTATTCGCCTGAAATTTTTGCAGCACCCGCCGCAAATCAGGGGAGATGGCAGACACAATGACTCCTTCCTTGAGGATACCCGCTGGCTCAGATAAACCCGGAGAGTCGGGCACAAAACTCCTAGACAGAGCATCCGCCTTCACATTTTTAGAGCCCGGAAGCTACGAAATCACAAAGTCGAAGCGGGCAAAAAATAACGACCAACGGGCCTGTCTAGGATTCAAGCGCTTGGCAGACTCGAGATAAGTCAAGTTCTTATGATCAGTCAATACCACCACGCGATGCTTAGCTCCTTCAAGCCAATGACGCCACTCCTCGAATGCCCACTTCATGGCCAGCAACTCTCGATTGCCCACATCATAATTACGCTCAGCGGGCGAAAACTTCCTGGAAAAGAAAGCACATGGTTTCATCACTGAGCAATCAGAACCTCTCTGTGACAAAACCGCCCCTGCTCCAATCTCAGAAGCATCAACCTCGACCTGGAACGGAAGAGAAACATCTGGCTGACACAACACAGGGGCAGAACAAAAAAGACGCTTCAACTCCTGAAAAGCTTCCACAGCAGCAGAAGACCAATTAACCAAATCAGCACCCTTCTTGGTCAAATCGGTCAATGGTTTGGCAATGCTAGAAAAATTACAGATGAAGCGACGATAAAAATTAGCAAAGCCCAGGAACTTTTGCAGACTTTTCAGAGATGTCGGCTGAATCCAATCCTGGATGGCTTGGACCTTAACTGGATCCATCTCGATAGTAGAAGGGGTAAAGATGAACCCCAAAAATGAAACTTTCTGCACACCGAAGAGACACTTTGATCCCTTCACAAACAAAGAGTTAGCACGCAGGACCTGAAAAACCATTCTGACCTGCTTCACATGAGACTCCCAATCATCTGAGAAGATCAAAATGTCATCCAAGTAAACAATCAGGAATTTATCCAGGTACTCACGGAAGATGTCATGCATAAAAGACTGAAACACAGATGGAGCATTGGCAAGTCCGAACGGCATCACTAGATACTCAAAATGACCCTCGGGCGTATTGAATGCAGTTTTCCATTCATCTCCTTGCCTGATTCTCACCAGATTATACGCACCACGAAGATCTATCTTAGTGAACCAACTAGCCCCCTTAATCCGAGCAAACAAGTCAGATAACAATGGCAAGGGATACTGAAATTTAACAGTGATCTTATTAAGAAGGCGGTAATCAATACACGGTCTCAGCGAACCATCCTTCTTGGCTACAAAGAAGAACCCTGCTCCCAGTGGTGATGACGATGGGTGAATATGTCCCTTCTCCAGGGATTCCTTCACATAACTGCGCATAGCGGCGTGTTCGGGCACGGATAAATTAAATAATCGACCTTTAGGGAATTTACTACCAGGAATCAAATTAATAGCACAATCACAATCCCTATGCGGAGGTAGAGCATCGGACTTGGGCTCTTCAAATACATCCTGATAATCAGACAAGAACTCTGGGACCTCAGAAGGGGTGGATGACGAAATCGACAAAAATGAAACATCACCATGTACCCCCTGACAACCCCAGCTGGATACCGACATGGAATTCCAATCCAATACTGGATTATGGGTTTGTAGCCATGGCAACCCCAACACGACCACATCATGCAGATTATGCAACACCAGAAAGCGAATAACTTCCTGATGTGCAGGAGCCATGCACATGGTCAGCTGGGCCCAGTATTGAGGTTTATTCTTGGCCAAAGGTGTAGCATCAATTCCTCTCAATGGAATAGGACACCGCAAAGGCTCCAAGAAAAACCCACAACGTTTAGCATAATCCAAATCCATCAGATTCAGGGCAGCGCCCGAATCCACAAACGCCATGACAGAAAACAACGACAAAGAGCATATCAAGGTAATGGACAGAAGGAATTTGGACTGTACAGTACCAATGACGGCAGACCTAGCGGACCGCTTAGTGCGCTTAGGACAATCAGAAATAGCATGAGTGGAATCACCACAGTAGAAACACAGACCATTCAGACGTCTGTATTCCTGCCGTTCAACTCTAGTCATAGTCCTATCGCACTGCATAGGCTCAGGTTTAACCTCAGGCAGTACCGCCAAATGGTGCACAGATTTACGCTCGCGCAAGCGTCGACCGATCTGAATGGCCAAAGACAAAGACTCATTCAAACCAGCAGGCATAGGAAATCCCACCATGACATCCTTAAGAGCCTCAGAGAGACCCTTTCTGAACAAAGCTGCCAGCGCAGATTCATTCCACTGAGTGAGTACTGACCATTTCCTAAATTTCTGACAATATACTTCTATATCATCCTGACCCTGGCACAAAGCCAGCAAATTTTTCTCAGCCTGATCCACTGAATTAGGCTCATCGTACAGCAATCCGAGCGCCAGGAAAAACGCATCGACACTACTCAATGCAGGGTCTCCTGGCGCAAGAGAAAATGCCCAGTCTTGAGGGTCGCCGCGCAAAAAAGAAATAATAATCAAAACCTGTTGAATAGGATTACCAGAAGAATGAGGTTTCAAGGCCAGAAATAGCTTACAATTATTTTTGAAACTTAGAAACTTAGTTCTATCTCCAAAAAAACAAATCAGGAATAGGAATTCTTGGTTCTAACATAGATTTCTGATCAATAGTATCTTGAATTTTTTGTACATTTATAACGAGATTATCCATTGAAGAGCACAGACCCTGAATATCCATGTCCACACCTGTGTCCAGAATCACCCAAATGTCTAGGGGAAAAAAAAAAAAAGTGAACACAGAGCAGAAAAAAAAAAATGATGTCAGAACTTTTTCTTTCCCTCTATTGAGAATCATTAGTTAGGCTCCTTGTACTGTTATGTTTGCTAATGACAGGTGTTATGAAGGCAATCCAGAAACACAGTGTGCTAAGCGATCAGAGCGCACACAGTGATCTGACAAATACCCAAAAATACAAGAACGAGCTCTGAGACGTGGAAACTCTGTAGACTGCAAACCTGATCCTATCCTAAACACAACTAAAAGCGGCTGTGGATTGCGCCTAACAACTACCTAGGCAACTCGGCACAGCCTAAGAAACTAGCTAGCCTGAAGATAGAAAAATAGGCCTGACTTGCCCCAGAGAAATTCCCCAAAGGAAAAGGCAGCCCCCCACATATAATGACTGTGAGTAAGATGAAAAGACAAAACGTAGGGATGAAATAGATTCAGCAAAGTGGGGCCCGATATTCTAGGACAGAGCGAGGACAGTAAAGCGAACTTTGCAGTCTACAAAAAATCCTAAAGCAAAACCACGCAAAGGGGGCAAAAAAAAACCACCGTGCCGAACTAACGGCACGGCGGTACACCCTTTGCGTCTCAGAGCTTCCAGCAAAACAAAAGACAAGCTGGACAGAAAAAAAGCAACAAAAAAGCAAAAAGCACTTAGCTATACAGAGCAGCAGGTCACAGGAACAATCAGGAGAAGCTCAGATCCAACACTGAAACATTGACAAGGAGCAAGGATAGCAGCATCAGGCAGAGTTAAGTAATGAAGCAGTTAACGAGGTCACCGGAACACCTGAGGGAGGAAGCTCAGAAGCTGCAGTACCACTTGTGACCACAGGAGTGAATTCAGCCACAGAATTCACAACAGTGGGGTCTACGACAGGAGAATGTGCTGCACAACTAGGGCTTGTAATATTTGGGCTCTGACTAGATGATGATAATGCCTTTGTTTTTGGGGTCCTTGAAAAACGGAGATATGTCACTCTTTGATCTGAGTCTTGGATCAAATTGGCCAATGCAAGTCAATAGCTCCTTGAAAAAAAAAACCATGCCATCCATGCAATAATCATGCCGTCCAATCAGCATATTGGTATGCCACACCTTTGGGGTGTATTGATTTTCTAAACAATTTTTGAGAGAAAAGGCCTTTTATGTGCATAGAAAAAGTCTTGGATATTTGAGTTCAGCTCATGAAAAATGGGAAAAATGTTGCGTTGATAATTTTGTTTGGTATATGTGATTTGCATGCATGCAGTTACATGCCGACTAGACGTGCACAGCCTCGTTCAATGCAAGTGTATTGAGCGAGTCCGATACCGTCTAGTCGGAATGTGGCCGGATGCATGTAAATCACATTCTTGTGGTTACGTGACCGCTCGCTCCTGGCGCCGGCACCGGAAAACTCTCATAGTGGCCAGTGCTTAATGTGAGAATTCACAAGTCTGCAGTCACATAGAGTAACTGCGACTTGTAGCTTAAGACCAGGCAAGTCCTTTAAGGGCACAGTCAGACGACCGTATAAATCGGCACGGACTGGCCGGCGGCTCTCCCGATCTGAGCGTGCCAGCTTCATATATTTCTATGCAGCTGTCACGCTCTGGTCGCAAGACCCGCAGGCCACTCTGTGCATTGGGGGGCGATCTCGGTCTGACTTATACAGTCGTTTGCGCCCTAATAATAATAATAATAATTTTATTTTTATAGCGCCAACATATTCCGCAGCACTTTACAAATTATAGAGGGCATTTGTACAGACAATAGACATTACAGCATAACAATAATCACAGTTCAAAACAGATACCAAGAGGAATGAGGGCCCTGCTCGCAAGCTTACAAACTGAGGAAAAGGGGGAGACACGAGAGGTGGATGGTAACAATTGCTTTAGTTATTCGGACCAGCCATAGTGTAAGGCTCGGGTGTTCATGTAAAGCTGCACGAACCAGTTAACTGCCTAAGTATGTAGCAGTACAGACACAGAGGGCTAATAACTGCATAAAGTGTATGAGAACATGTTGCGAGGAACCTGATTTTGGTTTCTTATATGAATGGGCCACACAGGGATAGTTAGGTTAATGCATTAAGGCAAACGGTTTGCCAGTCTGAACAAATGAGTTTTTAGGGCACGCTTAAAGCTGTGGGGATTGGGGATTAATCGTATTAACCTGGGAAGTGCATTCCAAAGAATCGGCGCAGCACGTGAAAAGTCTTGGAGACGGGAGTGGGAGGTTCTGATTATTGAGCATGCTAACCTCGGGTCATTAGCAGAACGGAGGGCACGGGTAGGGTGGTAGACTGAGACCAGAGAGGAGATGTAGGGTGGTGCTGAGCCATGGAGTGCTTTGTGAATGAGAGTAATAGTTTTGTACTGGATTCTGGAGTGGATGGGTAACCAGTGTAATTACTGGCACAAGGTAGAGGCATCGGTGTAACGGTTGGTGAGGAATATGATCCTGGCTGCAGCATTCAGGACAGATTGGAGCGGGGAGAGTTTGGTAAGAGGGAGGCTGATTAGTAGAGAGTTACAATAGTCCAGACGAGAATGAATAAGTGAAACAGTAAGAGTTTTTGCAGAGTCTAAAGTAAGAAAAGGGCGAATTCTAGAAATGTTTTTGAGTTGCAGATAAGGCTGGGTTCCCATTGCGTTATGGGACCGCGTTAAACGGACAGCGTTGCACGGCGAAATTAACGCCGTGCAACGCGGCCGTTAACGCGCCCATTCACGCTAATGGGAACGCGCTTCACTAGCGCGTGCCATGTTCGGCACGCGCTAGCGACGCGCCGGTGATTCCTGGCGCGCCGCGGACGCTGCTTGCAGCGTCCAAGGCGCGCCCGCGGTCCGTTCCCCGCTCTCGCAGATCGGGGATCTGCGAGAGCGGGGACGTTACCGCGACCCCGACCGCAGCCCCATAGAAAACATTGCGTTAGCGCAATCCGCTAGCGCTAGCGCTAAACGGATTGCACTAACGCAATGTGACCCTAGCCTAAGAAGAGCGAGTCAGTGATCGAATGTGGGGGGTGAAGGAAAACTTGGAATCAAGTATGACCCCAAGGCAGCGGGCATGTTGCTTTGGAGTAATGGTGGCAATGTCAGGCAAAGGTAGGTTAATAGAGGGAGAGAACACGAGGAGTTCAGTTTTTGACAGGTTCAGTTTCAGATAGAGGGAGGACATGATGTTAGAGACAGCGGTAAAACAATCACTGGTGTTAACTAAAAAGGCCGGTGTGATATCAGGAGAAGAGGTGTATAATTGGGTGTCATCAGCATAGAGATGGTACTGGAACCCAAATCTACTGATTGTCCAATAGGGGCAGAATACAAAGAGAAGAGGAGGGGGCCTAGGACTGATCCTTGAGGAACCCCAACAGTAAGGAGAAGGTGAGAGGAGGAGGAACCAGCAAAACATACAGTGAAGGAGCGGTCAGAGAGATAGGAGGAGAACCAGGAGAGAACGGTGTCCTTGAGGCCGATGGAGCGGAGCATAGTGAGGAGGAGCTGATGATCCACAGTGTCGAATGCTGCGGAGAGATCCAAGAGAATTAGCATGGAGTAGTGACCATTAGATTTAGCTGTTAGTAGGTCATTAGAGACTTTAGTGAGGGCGGTTTCAGTAGAGTGTAAAGAGCGGAAGCCAGATTGAAGAGGGTCGAGAAGAGAGTTATCTGAGAGATAGCGGGTAAGACGGGAGTGGACCAGGCTTTCCAGGAGTTTAGAGATGAAGGGAAGATTAGAGACAGGTCTATAATTAGCGGCACAATTTGGCACATCTTTTAGCTGCCATACGCCAAAACAAGAAATATTCTCTAGTCAATGACTAGAATTAATTTCTGTTATATTTTTCACCACTTTTAGACTGCCATCACACTATCAGTATTTGGTCAGTATTTTACATCAGTATTTGTAAGCAAAAACCAGGAGTGGGTGATAAATCCAGAAGTGGTGCATATGTTTCTATTATACTTTTCCTCTATTTGTTCCACTCCTGGTTTTGGCTTAGAATTAATTATGTAAAATACTGACCAAATACTGCTAGTGTGACGGCAACCTTATAGCGTAAATTATGATTAATTTGTTTGCCGCACTTGGTCTCACCCCTTTCCGCCTTTTTAAAAAGTTGCGCGATCTAGGATGGGGTTTTGTTCCTATTCCGTCAGGTTGGGGTTAATTGTTTCTGCCTCTTTGTGATGCGGAGGCGGCTATTTAATGTCAATACGATCTGGGACCGGTGTCAGCGATAGTTCCGGTCCCTCACCTAGAGCAGCTGACTTAGGTTACTCTGTTGGTAATCGTTTCTCTGTGTGCTTGATCTCTGTTGTGTATGACCCGGCCTGTTTCTTGACCTGCAATTCCGTCCTCTGTTTTTGTACAGTTCTGTCCTCTCTGGTTTCCCTGACCTCCCGGCTTGTTACTGACTATGCCTCTGTTTTTTTTCCCTGGACACCGCGTTCCCATCTGGCTTCTGACCCTCTGGCTCATCCCTGACTACGTTTTTGCCTTTCCCTCCGTTTCCGCATTCTGACCGGCCCCCGACTCCCTGGCTTGGTGCTGACGCTGCTCCTCAGTCGTTTCGGACGCCGCGCTGCCGGCAGATTCTTCCCGTCATGCTCGCTCCTCACTTTGCGACACCTGCATCAATTTCCGGCAGATCTCCACTCTCAGGGAGCTGTTGTCTCCAGCATTACAGCGCTCATCAGGGAATACCTCCCTCTTCGCGGTCAGGCGGTGCATTACTAAGCCTAAAGCCAAAAGTCGGTGCAAAATTTCATGTGTATTTAATGTTTATTTATCAAGACTAGTCTTGTCGTCAATAGCAACCAATCAGAGTGCACCTTTCATTCTCTAATCTGCTCTGGGAAAATGAAAGCTGTACTGTGATTGGTAGTTACTGGTAGCTATAGGCAACCAGGCCTATTCCTCTGCCAGGCAGTTTTGATAACATAAGGGTCAATAAGGGAGACCAGAGTTTAATAAATGAGGCCCAGAGAGTGCGTTCTTGGTTTACATAACAATAAAAAGAAACCATTTTACTGTCAGGGATAATATCCACAAATGAGGATAAATCTCTGTAAAATATATAACTGCAGAGTAATTATTCTTAGCTAAACAACTGTTTATTAGAGAAAGGTGCGAATGATACAGTGACTGTCGGTGCCACAATGGTGGATTACTAGAGGTCAGGATCAGGCCTCTTTGCCCAGACATGAAAATCTGATGAAAATCCAATTAGATCTAGATCGGATTGCTTTATATCTATGCCAGCTTGCTATAAATTTTGCGAATGGTCCATATGTTTGTTATTGCACCATGCACAATCTTTTCTATTAGCCTCACATTAGTTGAATGACATGAATTGCCTGCCAAGTAAGGCGGTCAGTGAACTCGGCACAGACGTCGGCCGTGGCGGAGTCCAGAGATTATAACGGAAGATATAATTGTTATTGCTCCACGCTATTCTCAGGATCAGAGCATTGTGATAGAAGTCCCACCCGGGCCCTAGTGTCTGGGGGCCCCAAAATATTATTATAACTAGCACATAGTTCAGCTCTTGGAACCCAGGAGCTTTATAGTCACTCCTCTGTGTTGGGTTTGATCAGTCTTACATTTGATACTAACTAGTGATGAGCGAGTGTGCTCGGATAAGGTGTTATCTGAGCATGCTTGTGTCCTAATCGAGTATTTACGGTGTGCTCGGAAAAAAAATGCTTGAGTCGCTGCGGCTCTCCGACAGCCCCAACACATTCAGGTATCGCCCAACAAACAGCCAATCGCTGCATGTGTTGCAGCTGTCTAACAGCCGCGGCAACTCAAGCATTTTTTTTCGAGCACGTTCATGTCCTAATCGAGTATTTGCAGCGTGCTAAAAAAAATATGCTCCAGTCGCCGCAACTGTTCGACAGCGGCAAAACATGCAGGTATTGCCTAACAAACCGGCAATCCTTGCATCTGTTGCAGCTGTCTAACAGCCGTATGGCAGGTGCATTTTTTTTCGAGCACACCAAAAATACTCGATTACGACACGAGCATGGTCGGATAACCCTTATCCGAGCACGCTCGCTCATCACTAATACTAACTCATTAATGATCTGTGATTGTCTGCAAGTTTCAAGTTATGCCATTATATAGCCCTGTGAACCACCTCCTACCTGATGGCATCCACGCATCTTTTGATTAGCCAACCTGGTGCACCGTCATTTGTGCATCATGCTGCAATGACGACGTTGTGCCAGGTCAGCTAATCAAAAGAGGAGCTGGGGATGCTGCTGTCAAGTAGAAGACCGTTCTCAGAGCTCCTGTCTGGCTGTAAACAGGTAACATAGTAACATACTGTAGTTATTAAGGTTGAAGGAAGACTATAAGTCCATCTAGTTCAACCCATAGCCTAACCTAACATGCCCTAACATGTTGATCCAGAGGAAGGCAAAAAAAACTCATGTGGCAAAGAGTAAGCTCCACCTTGGGGAAAAAAATTTCATCCCAACTCCACATACGGCAATCAGACTAGTTCCCTGGATCAACGCCCTATCAAGGAATCTAGTGTATATACCCTGTAACATTATACTTTTCCAGAAAGGTATCCAGTCCCCTCTTAAATTTAAGTAATGAATCACTCATTACAACATCATATGGCAGAGAGTTCCATAGTCTCACTGCTCTTACAGTAAAGAATCCGCGTCTGTTATTATGCCTAAACCTTCTGTCCTCCAAACGCAGAGGATGCCCCCTTGTTCCTGTCTCAGGTCTATGATTATAAAGATCATCAGAAAGGTCTTTGTACTTTCCCCTCATATATTTATACATTAACATAAGATCACCCCTTAGCCTTCGTTTTTCCAAACTAAATAGCCCCAAGTGTAATAACCTATCTTGGTATTGCAGACCCCCCAGTCCTCTAATAACCTTGGTCGCTCTTCTCTGCACCCGCTCCAGTTCAGCTATATCTTTCTTATACACCGGAGACCAGAACTGTGCACAGTATTCGAAGTGTGGTCGAACTAGTGACTTGTATAGAGGTAAAATTATGTTCTCCTCATGAGCATCTATGCCTCTTTTAATGCATCCCATTATTTTATTTGCCTTTGTAGCAGCTGCCTGACACTGGCCACTGAATATGAGTTTGTCATCCACCCATACATGCAGGTCTTTTTCATTGACGGTTTTGCCCAGAGTTTTAGAATTAAAGGGCCGCTGTCACCCCCTCCAGCCGTTAGAAACTAAAAGAGCCACCTTGTGCAGCAGTAATGCTGCATTCTAACAAGGTGGCTCTCTTAGTTTTTGGTGCATTTATTCCCAAAATAAAGCGTTTTATAACTTCTCCAAAATACCTGTCTTTATCCAGGGAGGCAGGTCCTCACCCCCCTGCTTGAAACGCCACACTGCCGTCACTCAAATCTTCAGGGGCGCCATGTGCCGCCCCCTCCGCGCTGTTTTCGCATGAAATCCGGCGCCTGCGCTGTGTAGTACTGTCTGGGGCAGGCGCAGTAAGCTCTGGGCGTGTAACGTCACAGCCAGGCTTGCAGACTGCGCCTGTGCGGCCACCCACCTTGGGAATCCCTGCCCCGCAGTGTGTTATGCATTATGCACAGTGCGGGGCTGGGATTCCTAGGCAGGGCGGCCGCACAGGCGCAGTCTGCAAGCCAGGCTGTGACATCACACGGCCAGAGCTCACTGCGCCTGCACCAGATGTGTGTGATATAAAAAAAAAAAGTTTAACAAAAAAATCAAAGAAATAAAATAAATGCAGTTGTGCTCAAAAGTTTACATACCCGGGCAGAATTTTTGCTTTCTTGGCCTTTTTTCAGAGAACATGAATAATAACACTAAAACTGTTTCTCCACTCATGGTTAGTTGTTGGGTGAAGCCATTTGTTGTCAAACTACTATGTTTTCTCCTTTTAAATCATAATGACATTTATACTTTTACGCTTATGTTTATTGTTTATAGTAATCATTCATTAAGAAGGCAGACCCTGAAACGCGCGTCGGGGAAGATGCTTCATCGGCACACTTGCTCCTCTCTGCTATACAGGTACAGTCCAGCAAAGGTCTGATGTTATATACATTATTGGATATAGCCTGCAGGTAATCCTTATTACATATATCATGCATGTTCCTTTCATAATGTCTCCTTTGTGATATCGGACTTCCTACATATGCGCTGGGACATGGACTTTTATCAAAGCACTTATGCTGCCGATATAACCACCTGCATGCAGTGATATATCCCACTGGTCAATAAACAGTGTGTTGATAGCATTATGCATGTAAGCCACAGCACATCTGCACTTTAATATATCTATTTTATCATTCGGATTTCTACTTTTACGCTTATGTTTATTATTTATAGTAATCAATCATTAAGTATATGTCCTTGTCTGTGAGTGTTGCCTTGGAATTGCGTCCGTTTTGCTACCAGTTCTCCTCCCTCCCCCCCCCCCCCCATACGTTTTAATGAATTTTGACTTATAAAACTGTATAATTTTAATTACACATTTGGACTTGTATCTTCGGTTCTTCCTTCTTTTACATGAATGTTCTCCGATGAGTCCACAATAGATCCATAAATACACACGTGGCGTTAGTAGAGGATATCCTCTTGTATCTTCATTTTACACTCTTATTATTAATTGTATACTAACCACATGTGTATTTCATTTTTGCGTTTACCCTTCCCCCTTTTTTTTAATTTTTGTTATCTTCTGTTGTGGCAGAGACCTTTGGGTCTCATCATGGAACCATGGTCGAGGTCGACTGACGCCTTTCCACCTCCTCTTCATATGCCTCTGGGTGGAACCTTGAGTTTTAGAACCAATATTGTATGAACATTCCGGTACCGATACCAGCGTGCTATAGAATATAAGAAGAGAGATACTGGTAAATATATTTTAGAGCAATTTGTGGCATATCCATAGGATATGGGGCCATGACGTGCCACAGTCACTGGAAAGGTGGTCGGAATTCCCATTCCTTTGTATGGGAATTTCGACCACCTCTGAACTGACAGCGGCAGTCGACAGAGTCCTATTCTTGAGATAGATGCTGGTCCAACTGCCGGGATATATACAGTTAGGTCCATATATATTTGGACAGAGATGACATTTTTCTAATTTTGGGTATAGAAATTACCACAATGAATTTTTAAACAAAACAATTCAGATGCAGTTGAAGTTCAGACTTTAAGCTTTCATTTGAGGGTATCCACATTAAAATTGGATGAAGGGTTTAGGAGTTTCAGCTCCTTAACATGTGCCACCCTGTTTTTAAAGGGACCAAAAGTAATTGGACAATTGACTCCAAGGCTATTTCATGGACAGGTGTGGGCAATCCCTTTGTTATGTCATTCTCAATTAAGCAGATAAAAGGCCTGGAGTTGATTTGAGGTGTGGTGCTGCATTTGGAAGGTTTTGCTGTGAAGTAAACATGCGGTCAAAGGAGCTCTCCATGCAGGTGAAACAAGCCATCCTTAAGCTGCAAAAACAGAAAAAACCCATCCGAGAAATTGTTACAATATTAGGAGTGGCAAAATCTACAGTTTGGTCCATCCTGAGAAAGAAAGAAAGCACTGGTGAACTCATCAATGCAAAAAGACCTGGGCGCCCACGGAAGACAACAGTGGTGGATGATCGCAGAATAATCTCCATGGTGAAGAGAAACCCCTTCACAACAGCCGACCAAGTGAACAACACTCTCGAGGAGGTCGGCGTATCAATATCCAAATCTACCATAAAGAGAAGACTGCATGAAAGTAACTACAGAGGGTTCACTGCACGGTGCAGCCACTCATAAGCATCAAGAATAAAAAGACTAGACTGGACTTTGCTAAAAAACATCTAAAAAAGCCAGCACAGTTCTGGAAGAACATTCTTTGGACAGATGAAGCCAAGATCAACCTCTACCAGAATGATGGAAAGAGAAAAGTATGGCGAAGGCGCGGTACAGTTCATGATCCAAAGCATACCACCATCTGTAAAACACGGCGGAGGCAGTGTGATGGCTTGGGCATGCATGGCTGCCAGTGGCACTGGGTCACTAGTGTTTATTGATGATGTGACACAGGACAGAAGCAGCCAAACAAATTCTGAGGTCTTCAGAGCCGCCATACTGTGTGCTCAGATCCAGCCAAATGCAGCAAAACTGATTGGTCGTCGTTTCATACTACAGATGGACAATGACCCAAAACATAAAGCCAAAGCAACCCAGGAGTTTATTAAAGCAAAGAAGTGGAATATTCTTGAATGGCCAAGTCAGTCACCTGATCTCAACCCAATTGAGCAGCATTTCACTTGTTAAAGACTAAACTTCAGACAGAAAGGCCACAAACTAACAGCAACTGAAAACCACCGCAGTGAAGGTCTGGCCGAGCATCAAAAAGGAGGAAACCCAGCGTCTGGTGATGTCCATGAGTTCAACACTTCAGGCAGTCATTGCCAACAAAGGGTTTTTAACCAAGTACTAAAAATAAACCTTTCATTTAAAATTATTGAATCTGTCCAATTACTTTTGGTCCCTTTAAAAACAGGGTGGCACATGTTAAGGAGCTGAAACTCCTAAACCCTTCATCCAATTTTAATGTGGATACCCTCAAATGAAAGCTGAAAGTCTGAACTTCAACTGCATCTGAATTGTTTTGTTTAAAATTCATTGTGGTAATGTCTATAACCAAAATTAGAAAAATGTTGTCTCTGTCCAAATATATATGGACCTAACTGTATATATATTCATAGGTTTACGAAAAAGGAATACCCTGCTACTTTTTATCCTATATTTTTACCCACTTAGTTGCCTGAGAACTTCATTGTCCCCATGACAGTAACAAAATGAAGTATATGCCAGATCCAATATGTTGAATTGTGGCTGGTAAGGCAGTGTAAAAATATATTTTATCTTTGTCCTCCGGGTAGGGACGTTTATTACGAATCCTGCAGCTCCCACATAAATGACTCAGCCAACAAAAAAAAACAAAAAAAAGATTTTATTTATACCAGGGGGAAAAAAGGTTCCGTACACTTTCCATGACTGTAGCATATGCTGTATTTCAAAGTTAGACAATTGCATCGGTGTTTGTTGGCAAGCAGACCTTATTACTCCTTCAGTTAAATTTATCTGAGAAAGCAAAAAAAAAGACAATTCAGATGATTTACTGTAATATATGCCCCAACCCAAAATCTACTCATTCTGCTCAAGATCTACAGGGTTTTCTTCCAGTTTTTTTAATATACCGTATATATATATATATATATATATATATATATATATATATATATATATATATTTATTTATTTTTTCACATTTAGATCTGCCGGAATATTGCAAAGACAAGCTTTTCTATAATGGATTTCTACAAGTACCCTTAACCCCCCAGAGGTATTTTCCTTTTTGTTTTTTTACTCCCCTTCTTCCCAGAGCCATAACTTTTTTTATTTTTCAGTCTATATGGCCATGTGAGGGCTTGTTTTTCGCAGGACGAGTTGTACTTTTGAACGACACCATTGGTTTTACCATATTGCGTTCTGGAAAATGGGAAACAAAAATTCCAAGTGTGGTGAAATTGCAAAAAAGGTGCCATCCCACAGTTGTTTTTTATTTATTTTTTTTACCATGTTCACTAAGTTCTAAAACTAACCTGCCATTTTGATTCTCCAGGTCATTACGAGTTCATAGACACCAAACGTGTCTAGGTTCTTTTTTCATCTAAGAGGTTAAAAAAAATTCCAAAATTTGTTTAAAAAAATTGCGCCATTTTTCGATACCCTTAGCGTCTCCATTTTTCATGATCTCTGGTTGGGTGAGGGCTTATTTTTTGTGTGCCGAGCTGACGCTTTTAATGATACCATTTTGATGTAGATACGATCTTTTGATCGCTCGTTATTGCATTTTAATGCAATGTTGCAGCGGCCAAAAAAACTTTAATTCTGGTGTTTTGACTTTATTTCTCCTTACGCCGTTTAGTGATCGGGTTAATTCTTTTTTTTTTATAGTTATAGATCGGGCGATTTTGAACGCGGCGATACCAAATATGTGTATATTTGAATTTTTTTATGGTTTTATTTTGAATGGGGCGAAAGGGGGGTGATTTGAACTTTTATTTTTTTTTTTTTTTTTAAATATTTTTTTGAACTTCTTTTTTTTTTTTTTAACTTTTGGCATGCTTCAATAGTCTCCATGGGAGACTAGAAGCTGCCACAGCCCGATCGACTCTGCTACATACAGGCAATGATCAGATCGTTAATAGCAATCCGGCTTTGACAAACATAGAGGTCTGCAAGGGACCTCTGGTTGTCGTGCCAACCCATCGGCGACCTGCGGTCATGCGACACGAGGGCCGATAGGCAGGATGTCCGGCGCCTTTGCCGGAAGCACGTGTTAAATGCTACTGTCAGAGTTTGACAGTGGCATTTAACTAGTTAACAGCCGCGGGTGGATCGCTATTCCACCCACGGCTGTTAGAGGCACATGTCAGTTGTTCAAAACAGCTGACATGTGCCGGAAAAGATGTGGGCTCAGATTAAGATATTTTACTATGACACAGGATGATCCTTTGCTGGCAAAATCCCACTTATGGTTTACATTCTCCACTCTCAATTTCCTTCTGGTGGTCCCTAAAGAAAAATGGGTGGGCCCCAGACAATTAGTCCAGATTTTCCATTTAAGTATGGAACTATATAATGCACGATTTCTCCATTCACATCCCTCCTAACAAATACACTCAAATGGGTGGTCCCATAAACATTATCATACATCACTTCTGCACAGGATAGATGAATGTATGATCTCTGGCGGTCCGACTGCTAAAATTGTCATTAATCCAGAGGACATGAGGATCAAAGTCCCCTGAATGGAGCAGTAGTGAGCATGTGCGACCCCCACTTCTTTAGACAGCGAATGGAGCAGTGGTCGGACATCCTCACTCTACTCCATTTTCGTGATCGGTGGAGGTCCCACTGGTTGGACCTTCCCAAATTGTTTGATTTGCATTCAAAGAAACTATACAAAGCAGTAACTGAGCTGTCTCTGTGTTATGCATTGCTCATACACCATGAACTTCACTCCATTAAGGGTTAACATTTTAAAATGGAAATTGTGATTATCTCTAAGACAAACTTGGATCTCTGAGTCTACGGCTCCGCTCACCGTTCTCCCCTGCCTCCAATTAACTCTAAACAAGGTTCCCCGGAGGATCCAATCCCTTTGCCTTTAAAAACAACACAATTACCAGTTCCAATGATCATAAAGGCAGCCTAGAAAATTTAATAAATGGGTGTTAATACTCTATTTTTCAAGCCCCGAAAACATTATACCATGTGCTCCCGTTCTTCGTTCTGGTGTGCCACCTATAAAGGAACCTAGATATTTAAATAGTCCATGTATTCAATATATTTTAGTCTGATTGTAAAAGTAATTGGACAGTTCTCTATTATCTCATCTCCACTAAAGACAGCAAGATCCATCAACAGCATTCTGTAACCATGGGTATTGTGTCTTCACTTGGCTGTTTCTGCTTCTCTTATGGAAAGTGAATAAATGCTTGACCACGATTTCAAGTCAAGTACCTTCTCGTCATGATAGTGTAGTAACTCACTTGGGAAAATAGGTATCACAGTAAAAACTACAACTGACCCTGCCGGTCCCGGCACAGACTAGAGATCGTGACCCCACAGTCAGTGGTTCCTGAGTGAGCAGAGATAGCCCTAACCATAGACTAGACAATAGCAACTCAGACCTACGCTGCCTGAAGAATCGGAGGGCAGAGCAAAGTGCAAATTACCTACAGAAGGGAAAGTGTGCTGAAATAGAAAAAGATCCCAGAGTGAGTAAAAAAAAAACACAAAATAAAGGATTAAGTCTAAGTTCACATTAGCGTTGCGCCGCTGTTGCGTCGGCGACGCAGCGGCGACGCGCCCCTATGTTTAACATAGGGGACGCGTGCGTCTTTTTGGTTGCGTTTTTCGCCACGTGCGTCGTTTCCGACGCTGGCGTCGGACGCACGAAAACGCTACAAGTTGCATTTTCTGTGCGTCCGATTTTGGTCAAAAACGACGCACGCGTCGCAAAACGCGCGCGTTTTTGCGCGCGTTTGTGCGCGTTTTTCGATGCGTCGCGCGTTGCGTCGCCGACGCAGGGCGGCGCAACGCTAGTGTGAACGTACCCTAAGTACGTAGTGTTAGAGAATATGCCGCCTACTTCCTAAATAGAACAGAAGATAAGTGCAGAGTAAAGAACATAAACAGCAGAGAGATAAACCCTAGCTGGTCTTTCACTGACTGGCTTAAACTAAAGCAGTATGGCTGGACATCCCAGTGAGACTATCACCAGCAGGAAATACCAGCAGGGGGAAAATACTTAAAGCCGCACCCGAAAGGTGATAGGGCAGAGAAATGAGTGAATGAAAACACCAGTTACCTTCAAAAGACTGAAGCGAGGATAACAGAAGATAAACAGCAGAAGAAAAGGTGTATCTGCTGTGGCTCGGTGGACATAGAGGCCGACCACAATGCACAGACTCAAGGGTGTGAACCCAGACACATGACAATGGTCATGTGGCTGAGGAACCTGCATGATCCTTTCAAGCTAGTGGTAGAGGGTTCAGCTTTCATAACCCACCCATGCTCCAGTGGATAGGTAAAAATGTTCTTGTCCAGAATACCCCTTTAAACCCATGAACAGCATCCGTGTTTGATGAGTTGGGGCTGTCCTAGCTGTTCAGGAAAACATTTTTTAAAGCACTTAAGTCAGCATCCTTTTAATTGTTTAAAGGTATAGCGCCATGCATATGGTTGAGGCTATGTCTGGTATTACAGCTCGGTCACATCCAAGAGAATAATACCAACCTGCAGAACTTGTAAAGTCCCCAACATATGTATGGTACTGTACCTTTGTAAACAATGAAGAAAGTGGTGGTTACTTTATCAGTTCTTGTGCCACCCTATCTGAGTGCAGCATATAATAAAGGGAGATTTTCTAAGCTTGGGTTTGACTTAATTTAGTATTTTATTGCACTTGTTAAAATGCTGCCAGAAAAAGCCTGTGTCTTGCTTTGCCCTACCCATAAAGAATGATTGACATTTCTGTGTGAGTCGGTGTGGCTAATCCTGTTAGCATTTAAATCCCTTAACAGGAATCTGTCAGCAGGTTTTTGCTGTTTAATCTGAGAGCAGCATTTTGTAGGGGCAAAGACCCTGATTCCAGCGATGTGTCACTTGTAGTTTCCTGGGCGTAGCAATTGTGATAGAATCACACCTTTCTCTGCTGCAGATCTAGCAGAGCTCGGATGCTGAGCTCTGTATAACCCCACCAACAAAACTGATTGGCAGCTTTCTGCCTATGCACAGTCTACACAGAAAGCTGCCTATCAGTGATGTGGGTGGGGTTATACACAGCTCAGCATTACCAGCTCTGCTAGATTTACAGCAGAGAAAACTGTGATTCTATCAGAACTGCTGCACCCAGTAAACTAAGTGATACATCGCTGGAATCAGGGTCTCTGCCCCTACATTATGCTGCTGTCAGATTACATAGCAAAAACCTGCTGACATATTCCCTTTAATAGGTTCAATTACTGAATCAAATCAAATGAAGCGGATGTATCCAGGGAACATGACTCTTTCACATCACAGAGCACAAACCTCTTATACCTTTATTGCAGATAGAGCTTTTTGGTAATAGAATTTCTTCTGCTTTTTAAATTTTCTTTTTTTTAATTACTGCGGTTACAGTCGGTGAGACTTTGCTAATAAGAAAAAAACATTTTTTTCCTGCAATGCTTCATTATAATTCTTCCTCACAATCAAATCAAATATCATTTCATCCGTCGTGAAATCAGACAGGAAGGGTGTTGCATATGTATGTTTGATGGGTTGTTAATCAAGCCTGCAGTCATCAGACCTGCTGAATAAATGAGAATCTTCTGTATCCTGCACAGAAATGTAAAAACAAGATGTACTGCATGGTGTTTACTGATGTGTACATTATGGTCCATGAGCTAGGAAACCACCGATGACAAATTATGGGGCTCCAGCCACTGTGGGCTAAAGGGGATATAAAGGGTATTCTCAGCTTAGACTTTTGTGGCATACCAAAGCGAAAATGACCAAATTTCAAAAACGTGAGGTTGAACAGGGTTTACGTCGCCTTCCAGTCCTGTTTGATACTATGACCAAATATACACTGCTCAAAAAAAATAAAGAGAACACTAAGATCCCACATCCTAAATATCACTGAATGAAATATTCCAGTGGTAAATCTTTATTCATTACATAGTGAAATGTGTTGAGAACAATAAAACCTAAAAATGATCAACGTAAATCACAACTAATATCCCACAGAGGTCCGGAGTTGGGATGATGCTCAAAATCAAAGTGGAAAATGAAGTTACAGGCTGATCCAACTTCAGTGGAAATGCCTCAAGACAAGGAACTGATGCTCAGTAGTGTGTGTGGCCTCCACGTGCCTGTATGACCTCCCTACAATGCCTGGGCATGCTCCTGATGAGTCGGCGGATGATATCCTGAGAGATCTCCTCCCAGACCTGGACTAAAGCATCCGCCAACTCCTAGACAGTCTGTGGTGCAACGTGACGTTGGTGGATGGTGCGAGACATGATGTCCCAGATGTCTTCAGTTGGTAGCGGTCCTGCTGATGGGTTGTTGCCCTCCTACGGCCCCCTCCACCTCTCCTGGTGTACTGGCCTGTCTCCTGGTAGGGCCTCTGGACACTATGCTGACAGACACAGCAAACCTTCTTGCCACAGCTCGCATTAATGTGCCATCCTGGATGAGCTGCACTACCTGAGCCACTTGTGTGGGTTGTAGAGTCCGTCTCATGCTACCACGAGTGTGAAAGCACAACCAACATTCAAAAGTGACCAAACATCAGCCAGAAAGCATTGGTACTGAGACGTGGTCTATTGTCCCCACCTGCAGAACCACTCCTT
Organism: Ranitomeya imitator; assembly: GCF_032444005.1. Lineage (NCBI taxonomy): Eukaryota > Metazoa > Chordata > Amphibia > Anura > Dendrobatidae > Ranitomeya > Ranitomeya imitator. Next base: position 116,006,409 of record NC_091291.1, on the reverse strand, counting down.
TATTGAGTGTGTCTTGATAATTGCCAATAATTTCCATCTGTTGTCTATTCCATTTGATTGTCAAACAGTGTTGCTTCCTAAGTGGACAGTTTGATTTCACAGAAGTTTGATTTCCTTGGAGTTATATTCTGTTGTTTAAGTGTTCCCTTTATTTTTTTGAGCAGTGTATGTGTCAACCAATGTTTCTCACTTCTCCTGGCTCCAGCTCTGGGTACTGCTCACTTCATTTTCTGCTACCCAGTCCCTCTGCTCATCTTGTGACACTTCTTTAGATGTCATCCTCATGGGCCATATAGCCTGGCTCAGGCAGCAGTATGCCACCAGAGTATTCAGGCAGTTGGCAACTTGCAGCTACACTGTACTGGAAACCTCATCTCAACTTCAGCTCTGCTGTTCCATGGTTCTAGTACTGATGTTTCAGTCCTCTGCTATATCACCATGACAGCTATGCTACTGTACATTGAATTTTTGTTGCTTACTCAGATCTGCTACTCGGGTGCCTCTTCCCTGAGTCAACATTGCTGCACCATAATGCCAGCTATGCTGGTTACAGCTTTCGATGTAAACTCAGCTTTGCTACATCGGTTTCTCTTTGTTGAGTCCACTCTGCTACCTCTATGTTCCAGATCCACTGCATTGAGTTGCTATTGCAAACTCAGCTTTACTACACCAAGATGCCAAATCTGCTGCTTACAGCCTCCGATGTAAACTCAACTTTGCTACATCGGTTTCTCTTTGTTGAATCCACTCTGCTACCTCTCACTGCATTGAGTTGCTATTGCAAACTCAGCTCTACTACACCACGATGCCAAATCTACTGCTTATAGCCTCCGATGTAAACTCAGCTTTGCTACATCAGTTCCTCTTTGTTGAATCCACTCTGCTACCTCTTTGCTCCGGCTCCACTGCATTGAGTTACTATTGCAAAATCAGCTCTACTACATTGGTTCCGTAACACCGAGTCGAATCTGCCATACCAGGCTGTTCCAGCGCCGATGCATTGAGCTGCCATTACAAAATCAGTTCTACTGCTTGGTTCTACATCAATGGGTCACCTCTGTTGCATCAAGGAGTCTGCTCTGTTTCTTCATGAATTACGACTCTGCTACATCTGTTTGCATTGCTGAAACTCACCTACTTACGGTATGCTGCCGTTGTTCCAGACCAGCTACTCCATTTGAAGTTCTAGTTATGACAACGTAGTTCCTTTTCGATCACGCTGCTGACCCAACGCCACTTGTCCGAGCTGCATTACAACTATTCATCCAGGTGAGACATAACATGTGACATGACGTGTTTCTATTATACTTTTTCTCTGATTGTTCCACTCCTGGTTTTGGCTTACAAATACTGATGTCAAATACTGACCAAATACTGAACGTGGTCTTAGTCCGGGTCTAAACAGCCGTACTTCACGACCCATTTACAGACTTTTGCCCCCACAAAAAAAAAAAATCTCGTGTTCCTTCAGGAATTGACTTTCTCCAGTGCCATGGTACTGCTAGGGGACCTACTTAAGTGTCCAATTTTTTTATGGTAGTCTGAGCCCTTTTAAGAATAATTTTCATGCCCTGGACCATCCTTTTAATGGACGCAACAATCCATTTTTTTTTTTTGGGGGGGGGGCAGATACATATTTTCATTCTAGAAGCTTTGTAGTGTTTTTGTTATCCCTTTGCAGTGTAGAAGCAAATTTGAGGCTGTCCATTGTTTTTCTGTCTTTAGTACTGAAGTTTCTTGAGATTTGTGGGCAATGGCTATTTATGCCGTAATGCACATTCACACTAGACACTACCCAGACAAGCTACTGTATTGTTACGGGGATTACCAGTCAACGCCACGGTATTATGAAAACGGATTATCTCTCACAGCCGCTACATAGTGACGGAACTTCTGCTCAGAAGAGGGCAGAGAACAGTGGAAGTTTATACGCCGGCTATCTGCGCAACAGATTGTTATTTGCATTCACTAAAATTTACCTAAAAAAAGTAAATTAAAATAGGACATTTTAAATGATCCCTGTTATTTCTGTTGAATTTTTCACCAGTTCCCCTTCTGCAGGCTATAGCACTAGTTTACAGTTGTCTCTGAGCTAGTGGGGTGAGACTAGCTGCTATTATGTCTCTATAGAGCACAAACATCTCTGTAGCACACAGTCTCTCTGCTTCTCTTTCTCCCTCTGTTCCATCCTCTTCCTCCATTTCGCTCATGTTTCCTGCATCTTAAGAATGCAGCCTTTTCGCATCTTTGAAACTGCAAAAACTCTTACTATTGCTCTTAACCATTCTCATCTGGTCTACGGCAACTCTCTACTGTCTCATCAAACTTTCTCCTCTCCAATCTATCCTGAATGCGGCAGCCAGTCTTTTTTTTCTGTCCAGCCACTCCACTGATGCCTCCACCTTCTGCCAGTCATTGCAGTGGTTACCCATCCTTTACAGAGTACAATATAAACTTATCTCTCTCACCCACAAAGCTCTCCACAATTCTGAACTACGTTACATCTCCTCCCTCATCTCTGTCTATCACCCTACCTGTGTTCTCCATTCTGCAACTGAGCTAAAGGTACCTTCACACTGAGCAACTTTAGAACGATAATGATAGCGATCCGTGACGTTGCAGCGTCCTAGATAGCGATATCATTGTGTTTGGCACGCAGCAGCGATCAGGATCCTGCTGTGACATCGCTGGTCGGAGCTAGAAGGCCAGCACCTTATTTTGTCGCTGGATCACCCGCTGACATTGCTGAATCGGCACGTGTGACGCCGATTCAGCGATGTCTTCACTTGTAACCAGGGTAAACATCGGGTTACTAAGCGCAGGGCCGAGCTTAGTAACCCGATATTTACCCTGGTTACCATTGTAAATGTAAAAAAAAAAAAAACACTACATACTTACATTCCGGTGTCTGTCGCGTCCCCCGGCGTCAGCTTCCCTGCACTGTGTCAGCGCCGGCTGGCCGTAAAGCAGAGCACAGCGGTGACGTCACCGCTCTGCTTTACGGCCGGCGCTTACACAGTGCAGGGAAGCTGATGCCGGGGGACGCGACAGACACCGGAATGTAAGTATGTAGTGTTTTTTTTTTTTTTACATTTACAATGGTAACCAAGGTAAACATCGGGTTACTAAGCGCGGCCCTGCGCTTAGTAACCCGATGTTTACCCTGGTTACCCGGGGACTTCGGCATCGTTGGTCGCTGGAGAGCTGTCTGTGTGACAGCTCTCCAGCGACCACACAACGACTAAACAACGACGCTGCAGCGATCGGCATCGTTGTCTATATCGCTGCAGCGTCGCTTAATGTGACGGTACCTTTAGACTAACATCCTCCATAACCTGAACTTCCCATTTATGTCTCCAAGACTTCTCTCGTGCTGCTCCAGTTCTCTGGAACACACTACCCTTGATGAGCAGGGCCGTCACTTCTCCAGTAACTGTTGAACTTTCTGTTACTTTTTAATGTCCCATCTTAATTGTAAAGCGCTGTGGAATACGGTGGCACTATACAAATATTATTTTCTCCCTCTCTATAGATTTCAGTGGCGAGTTCTAAACCGATCCCTCAGTGATCCAGAATTTTGCCTGGTCTTGTGCCAGATGAATTTTAGCAATTTTTCAGAGTTAATAAATAATGAGACCTGGAAGACGGGCAGAAGGATAAGTGATTTCATATGGGGAGAACAAAAAAAGAATATTGAAGGATGCAAAGATTTTGAAACTTCACCACTAGCGATGAGCGAACGTGCTGGGTTAAGGTGTTATCTGAGCATGCTTGGGTGCTAACCGAGTGTGTTCAGCGTGCTCGAAAAATATATTTGAGTCCCTGCGGCTGTTGGACAACCTCAACACATGCTTATCAAACAGACAATCCCTACATGTGTTGCGGCTGTCTAACAGCCGTGAGACATGCAGCCGCGGGGACTCAAACATATTATGAAGACACCCGGTTAGCACACGAGCATGCTCAGATAACACCTTATCCCTGCACATTCGCTCATCACTAGTCGCCACCATGTTTATTTTACCGTTCTAAACTTTTCACAGGGATTCTAATATTACTTGAAGATTGCATCATTCTAGAAACGCCGCTCTCCCCCCCCATAAGGATTTGGCTACGGAGCGAGCCGCTCGTCTACCCTCTATTATTGCGTGAGCTTGTAACACAGAGGTGGTATCACAAGAACTCTCTCAAAGGACATATTGCCTCATCACTCAGTGGGAGAAAAAAAAAAAAACGCCACCTTGGCGATAAAGCCTTCAGGATGAAGAGCGCCACACAGATATACGGTAGAATCATAAAGGGGACGGGCAGCGGGCAAATGATGGATCTGATGGTTCGTTAGCGGGATTCATGTGACAGTGTATAATTAAAGGGCCGCGGCGGAGCTTTATACAACACGCTATTATATGTATTGTGTGGGGAAAAAAAAAAAAAACCTCCGCTATAATATGCAAATGCGGCTTGTGCTGTTATTGTCCGCGTGTGTTTTAGCACGGCTATAGATGAATTTGCTTCATGCAACAAAGACTGCTGAAGAGTTTTTGTTTTTTTTTTGTTGTTTTTTTTTCCTCCAAGTGACAAAGTTCAACTTGCAGTGTCGAGTACGGAAGTATCGCCTGGCGATATGAACAAAACATAACGAATCATCACCTCTCATTGGTTTACATTTTATCTCTTCCTGTCCTCCACTGATTAACCCTGAAGAGCGTTTTTTTTTTTTGCCATCTCCTAGTTGTTCGGAAAGTTTAGAATGTCGCATCCTGGAAAATGCATTCACACGTATTATTATTAATTATTATTGTTTATTATACATATGAAAAGATGGCGCGTCTTTGTGCGGAATCTGTGCCCAAATTTTCCTCTGGTTAAATTCCCACGTTGCATATTTTTTTTTTTTTTTACCCTGCGGCAAAATCTGGGCAATGGCGAGTGCAGATTGGGTACAGATTGCCCGTGCGAAGGTGGAAATCGGCGCTCAAATAATTGACATGTTGCGCAGAATTAAAATAAGCAACAAAAACGATTTTCATGGCGCATCCCGTATCCTTCACTACTATAAAATGCGATGATTTTAGGCGTTCAATCCACACGAAAAATCCTCACCGAATATGCAATGTGTGAACCCAGCTTTTTATTGCTTTTTTTAATGTAAATAAACGCTATAATAATAATAATAATAATATCTATAACGTGTCTAATTCTTTGTGCACTAATGCATCTTTTTGGTGCAGATTTTATCCATCAATTTCAATGGTGTTATTAAATCTGCAGGTAAAACCTTTGCCCGGACATTGTTTTGTTGCGTTTCTACAAGAAACGGTCATAATGACACATGAATAAGTGCAGAAAAGATGCACGGATTTTATATGCAGAAGTGCTGCCGTTTTCTGTTTAGAAATGAGTGTGCAAAATCCTCTCCAAATATGTAAACCTATAAACCCAGACTCAGGCCATGTGTTCACGTAGTATATTTTATTTTATGTGTGCTGGAATCTAAGGAGTAACGTTTCTTCTAGTGGAGAGTGACAAGCCAGGCCTGGTATGTCAGAGTGAGGAGACTTATAGGCCATGCAATGCTCCTCTGGGAAATCAAATAAGCAAATTGCCTCTTCAGAGAGGAAGAGTTCTAGAACTCTAGCGCCACCTATTGGAAGTAACAATCCTAACAGTCAATATCGCCCCTTTAACAAACCTTGAAATATGACAAACCAGAATCTCAATTTGCAAACACTGTGTTGCGGGGTGTTGCCCCTCATCAGTGAGGAGTATGAGATCTGATTTGGCTGAGTGAGAGGTTTAAGACTTGGGTAAGGCTGGTTAAAGGGTCTATATTGACTTTTAGGATTGTTACTTCCAATAGGAGTCCTTTTCCACTCTGAAGAGACAGTTTGCAGATTTTTTGTGTGCTGAAAATCCATTGCTTTTAACAGTTCAAGCAAATTCAAAGTGATTTCATTACAACTCGTGCCACTGTGCATTTAAAGGAGAAGTTGAACTGTGTTTTTTTTCTTCTATTTTCCCCAATAGGTTTCTTTGAGGAGCTTGGAAAAGTGCATGTAAAAATCACAGTTGCATTTGTAAGTGCAGAATCCAAGCGCCGCTTCTCTAAAAAAAAAAAATTACCCCTAAAAATACTGCTGCAAATACGAACCAAAAAAAGCATAAAAATAGAAGAAATCACATCTAAAAAAAATGCAGAAAAATGCAATAATCAGAGAAAATACGGTAGCTTTTGCCTATTTTGCTCCAGAAAAAAATGCAGTTAGAAAAAAGCAAGATTTTTGCATATTCATGGGCATGTTCACTTGTGGAAGATTTGCTGCAGATATCAGCAGCAAAATCCACATCAAAATGCCAAAGTCAGATGCCCCAATTCATCCTCTTTTTGCTCCTCTTTTTCTAAAATTAAAATTAATCTAGAGACTTCTATGTTTGCTCCTTCAATATAATGTTTCATTATCCCTGTACTGTGACGTCACTGTGTGGATTATCTCTGTACTGTGGCATCACTGTGTGCATTATCCCTGTACTGTGACATCACTGTGTGGATTATCTTTGTACTGTGGCATCACTGTGTGCATTATCCCTGTACTGTGACATCACTGTGTGCATTATCCCTGTACCGTGACATCACTGTGTGCATTATCCCTGTACTGTGACATCACTGTGTGGATTATCTTTGTACTGTGGCATCACTGTGTGCATTATCCCTGTACTGTGGCATCACTGTGTGCATTATCCCTGTACCGTGACATCACTGTGTGTATTATCCCTGTACTGTGACGTCACTGTGTGTATTATCCCTGTACTGTGACATCACTGTGTGTATTATCTCTGTACTGTGACATCACTGTGTGTATTATCTCTGTACTGTGACATCACTGTGTGGATTATCTTTGTACTGTGACATCACTGTGTGGATTATCCCTGTACCGTGACATCACTGTGTGTATTATCCCTGTACTGTGACATCACTGTGTGTATTATCCCTGTACTGTGACATCACTGTGTGTATTATCTCTGTACTGTGACATAACTGTGTGTATTATCCCTGTACTGTGGTACTGTGACGTCACTGTGTATTATCCCTGTCCTGTGACGTCACTGCATTTATTATCCCTGTACTGTGACATCACTATGTGTATTATCCCTGTACTGTGACATCACTGCATTTATTATCCCTGTACTGTGACATCACTGCATGTATTATCCCTGTACTGTGGCATCACTGCATGTATTATCCCTGTACTGTGGCATCACTGCATTTATTATCCCTGTACTGTGACATCACTGCATTTATTATCCCTGTACTGTGACATCACTGTGTGTATTATCCCTGTACTGTGGCATCACTGCGTGTATTATCCCTGTACTGTGACATCACTGCGTGCATTATCCCTGTACTGTGACGTCACTGCGTGCATTATCCCTATACTGTGACGTCACTGCGTGTATTATCCCTGTACTGTGACGTCACTGCGTGCATTATCCCTGTACTGTGACGTCACTGCGTGCATTATCCCTGTACTGTGACGTCACTGCGTGTATTATCCCTGTACTGTGACGTCACTGCGTGTATTATCCCTGTACTGTGACATCACTGTGTGCATTATCCCTGTACTGTGACATCACTGCGTGCATTATCCCTGTACTGTGACGTCACTGCGTGTATTATCCCTGTACTGTGACGTCACTGCGTGTATTATCCCTGTACTGTGACGTCACTGTGTGTATTATCCCTGTATTGTGACATCACTGCATATTATTCCTGTACTGTGACATCACTGTGTGTATTATCCCTGTACTGTGACATCACTGTGTGCATTAACCCTGTATTGTGACATCACCGTGTGCATTATCCCTGTATTGTGACATCACTGTGTGCATTAACCCTGTATTGTGACATCACTGTGTGCATTATCCCTGTATTGTGACATCACTGCATATTATCCCTGTATTGTGACATCACTGTGTGCATTATCGCTGTATTGTGACATCACTGTATATTATCCCTGTATCCGTGTTCATTATGGAGACCACAATGTTTAAGCTTTTCATGTTCTGAACATGGTCTTAGTAGAGCAGGGCCACTTTTACAACTTGGCTATGAATCCCCGGGATTACCGTACTTGTTTTTCCTTTGCATGGGCATCATTCTGTACTGATTAAAAAAAAAAAAAAATCCAGACCCTTCAAATCTGGAAAACAACTGAGACCTGTATGCTAAGAGACGGAATCGAGGCAAGTGCAGAAATAGAGGCAGAGTTTAATACGTGCTTTCTCTGAGCCTGAAACCGGATTTGCTACAAGTGTTGCCCTGGCTATGTTACCAGGCAGCGCTAATCAGGTGTACTTCACTGTCCACAAAGCACAAAGAGTGTTATACAGAGCAAGCGCAGTATAAAAGACAAACAGAATGCCGCTATACGCCGTATTGTTACAAAACAAACAGCAGAAATCAATAAACCTGAAATTTGTCCAAACCTCAGGAACATTAGAATCTGTTTATTAGTCATTCAATCGCTTTGCTGCAGCCATGATTTCATACTTTATACACTAAAACTTCATGACATGGACTATAAACTCTTTTTTTTCCTTATTGCTAAAATTAGTGTAATACTTCTTTTCCTTTTTTTTACTATAACACATACAGCATGTTTGCATAAGGGTAGTGGCTATGATTTGTCCGGTAAAGACTGGGACAAAAGCTGTGCTGTAGTTAATGACATCTGTCTCGCCAAACTCTCTGATACACAGGAACATTCATTCTGCTGAGACCTTCTGTATTCTCTATGAGAAAGCCGCTGCCATATATCTCTGGCGGCAGCTTACTGTATGTCTCTTATCTCTTACAGAACAAAAGGATCGGCCATCAAATCAGATATGCTGAATCTTTATCTCCCTCAACAATAACCTGTTGGAGACGAGTCTGTTTATACACAATAGACAGTTTGGCCAAATCCATCGACATTAAAGGGATTGTCCGGTCTAAACCAATAAGTCTGCAGTCACTCTGTGTGACTGCAGACTTGTGAATCCCCCTAGCGAACGCACTGTACGCTGGGGGATTTGCCGGTTTCTGTTCCAGGACTGGAGGGTATGTATGAGTTGCGCGTAGTCCCAGCCTCACTCTCCATACACGCTATTTAATCGCCCCTGCTCACTAGATGGCCAGGTCACTTGTTTGGGCACATCCTCGGCTCAATACAAGTGTATGGAGCGAGGCCGCGCCCATTGGCCGGGAGTATGTATAACTCATACATACCCTCCAGTGCTGGGTCAAAAACCGGCGAAGTCCCCTAGAGTACAGTGTGTGCACTGGGAGGGATTCATAAGTCTGCAGTCACACAGAGTGACTGCAGACTTATCAATTTGGACCGGGCAGCCCCTTTAAAGGGACTCTGTGACCTGAATTTGGCAGGCTATGTAAATGCCCTGTGTCCAGTCCGATGGGCGGTGTTTCTTCTTTTTGCCTCCACCCCATCCTTCACCACTGTCTGCAATATGTTCCGGAATTGGAGTAGGTGTCCTCCATAGTTCGCGTGTGCGCAATGCAATCTTGTCTCGCGCACGCGCAGTATGCTTTGCCCATCTGCGGGCGAAGCCGAAAAGCATGCGCCGATGCACTATGTCCCAGAACACAGAAATACTTTCAGAACATAGTGCGCATGCGCAGTAATGCTTTCCAGCTTTGCCCGCAGATGGGCAAAGCATACTGCGTGTGCGCGAGACAAGATTGCATTGCGCACGCGCAAACTATGGAGGACACCTACTCCAATTCCGGAAAATATTGCGGACAGTGGGGAAGGATGGGGTGGAGGCAAAAAGAAGAAACACCGCCCATCGGACTGGACACAGGACATTTACACAGCCTGCCAAATTCAGGTGACAGAGTCCTTTTAAGGGGAATCAGCCAATGTTAGTGTAAATTATATGGGTGCCTTAAAGGGATTTTCCAATACTAGGACAACTCCTTCTCAATCTTAAGTGTTTGTCTAGCGTTAAAAACACTTACACTCACCTCCCATGTCAGCGCCATTCCAGTGGTGTTGGCACGCGATCTCCCGGGGTTCATGTGAGGCTTTTACATCACACGAGCCCTGCAACCAATCTGCAAAGCTTCACTGTCCGTGCCTTCAGATGAATCCAACATTTAACAGGAAGTGAGAGAGAAGACGCAGCCCTGACTTCCTTTTCATGCGTCCGTAGGCTGAGACGGTAACACCGGCGCTGATTGAGCATAAAACCAGCGTGCCGTGACAACCTCCGAAGATCGAGTGCCGTAGACACCACTGGAACGGCTCCGGCACGGGAGATGAGTATAGGTGTTTTTATTTTAATGGTGTCAAAACACGCAGATCGAGAAGGGGTCTGTTGTGAATTCCACTCTTGGGCTCCCTCCGGTGGTTGTAAGTGACACTTTTGTGAGTTCTGCTCTTGGGCTCCCTCCGGTGGTTTTAAGTGGTATTGCTGCTCCTTGGATTTAGCAGTCTGCAGCTGCTTCCACTGATTGTCTTTCTGCTCGGCTATTTATGCCTGGCTCTCTCTTCAGCAAGTGCCACTTGTCAATGGTTCCTGGTTGGATTCACATCTCTTTGGATTCCCTGTTATACTGACTAGTTCAGCAAAGCTAAGTCCTTGCTTGCTCTTTTCTGTCCACAGGTTGTGGACTTATCCGTTCTGTGCTTTCTATGTTTGTCCAGCTTGTCAGTATGAATTAATTCAGTGTAGCTGGAAGCTCTGGGAAGCAGATTTACCCTCCACACCTTTAGTCAGGTGTGGAGATTTTTGTAAACTCTGTGTGGATTTTTTGTAGTGTTTTATACTGACCGCTCAGTATTCCATCCTGTCCTATCTATCTAGCTAGACTGGCCTCATGTGCTCATCCTGGTTTCATTCTGTGTATGTCTTTTCCCTCTCCACTCACAGTCATTACTTGTGGGGGGCTATCTTTCCTTTGGAGGATTTTCTCTGAGGCAAGATAGTTTTCCTGTTTCTATCTTTAGGGGTAGTTAGTTCTCAGGCTGTGACGAGGTGCCTAGGGAGTGTCAGGAGCATTCCACGGCTACTTCTAGTGTTGTGTTGAGCTTAGGGACTGCGGTCAGTACAGGTACCACTTCCTTCAGAGCTCGTCCTATGTTGCTCCTAAACCACCAGATCATAACAGGGGTCGTCCGAGTAAGGGACAACCCCTTAAAGACGGGCCTCTTTCAGTTTTGTCAATCCGCAATGATGCGCCTATGGCTGCACCTCTCTGCGTGGGCGCAGGGTGCTCCGAGAAGTTAAAAACTATGAACTATTATACTATCACAAAAAAATAGTGGATCCCGGAATTCTAATATTTCCACCAGTAATTTGGTGGCTGAAAGGAGACATTGCACAAATGTGAATTATAGTCATTAAACTGCACTTCATAAGTGAACGCAAATAGGAAGAAAAGCAGCAACAGTCCACGGTAAAGTCATCGAAATATGAAAAATCAGTCTGTATTCACAAGAAGGATGAATCCGTCACTGTGACTGCGAGAACTCCCTTAACAATTACCTTGATTGTGCCACCCTTCCCAATTACGAATGCAAAATCCCACTGGTACCAGCGTGGTGTCAGTTACAGCAGCACAATGGCCTCTGTGTTCTCCCGCATTTTCATAATATTACGTAGACTGCATCGGGACAGCGTCTCTCTCTTGACCCAAGGTCTTTATTGGTATCTGCTAGGGAGATAATTGGCAAATATTACAGCAAATGTCATGCTAATAAAAGCTCCTACGGGGATTTTTTTATGCCTCTATTTTGTTTCTTTACCTGCTAAATTAAAATCTAAATGTTAATTTTCGGTGATCTTTAGACATAACCATAGCAGGGATTGTTGTTTTTTTTTATTCCGTAGGCAAAGTGTGGTCTTGGGCGAAATGATAAAATATTCTTCCAATTCTGGGATCTGTTATATGCTATAATCGCAATGAATATATAAGATTCAGTACTACAGGAGGGGCAGGTTTAGATGAGCGCATTTTGGGTCTGAGCGCGATCCACCAAAATATTAGATCAATATTAGTCTATGGGACCGAGCACATGTCCGGGGAAAAAAAATCCCTGCATGCCCAAGTTAGATCAGATATTCGGATCACACTTGGCCATGCAAGTCAATGAGTGCGTGAGAAAAATCGGACTGCACGCGGATTATATCTGGGTGCAGTTCAATTTGCGTAGCCTCACAGAATCGAGAGGATAGAGACATTTTTTTTTCTCCATCTTCTGCTCATCCCAGTGTCACGGTCTTCGGTAAGGAAGGGGGGCCTCAAACTGTCCCTGGGACTGTGACTCTAACTATCCCTGTCCTGGTGGTACTCTTGAAGGTAGAGAGGCCTGAGTCTTTGACCTTTCTGTGCTCTTGTTAACCCCTAATCTGTCCCCTCTTCTCCTAAGGCCTGGGATAGAAATATAAGGCAAACACAAAGACAAAACAGGGATAACAGAAAGCAACAAACATGCAAACAGTCACCAAAGGTAAAGAGGTATATAGGGAAGGATAGGTTTTTTGATAAAACACAACTAAGTATCCTATGTTATTTACATGTATTATTACTGTTCACTTATTTGCTTATAGGGTAAATATTATTATTTTTTTATCTGGTTTTGACTATTAAACGGCCACAGTGTGAACGTGCACGTGAACTAACTTATGCCATGGCTCATTTCTTTGCGATATCCTACCTTTAGCCGTATGTCCTCATACACATTTATGAATGTTATCAGCTAATTCTTTAGGTCGACTTATCCTCAGCTAAGATATCAATCAGATGTGAGATGTCATGAGCGGATCACAAGACCGAAGCAAACTGTACGACTCTATGAAATATCACACCCCTGTAATACAATGCTGCACAGCGAAAGCGTGAAATACAAGACCACTGTCTGCCAGGGCCTCAAAAAACGAAAATCTGCCCTCTTTATAACGATGGTCCTTTTCAGATGGAAACACACTTAAAAGGGACTGTCCCACAAGCAAAGTACATTTTACTTAATAGATCATAGAATCTCTTAGAATCAAATAAACACATAATCACAGATGGAGCATACTGGAATAATTATATTATGTAAGAGCAGTAAAAGCATATAGCCTAATGGCTGGATTTAAATATGCAATAACAAAGGATAAAACCTTTGAATAATAGAGATAATAAAGTATGATGCAAAAAAAGTGACCCCAAACTCAGAAAGATACCCCCACAGTAAACTCCTCCACAGTACCCTCCACACATATGGTATGATGAACCTACAGTAACCCCCCCCCCCAACACCCGTGGCAAAGTATGGTGACTCCATCGCAGTATGATTCCCCAACTGCGATCCCCACACTGTATAATTTCCCCCGCTGACACAGCTTCTCCAGCTGCACTTTCTTATGGGGTACTTCATCTTTCTCACACCCCTTGCCCCAACAGCAAGCATGGTGGAGGAGCTGGTTTTCTCCGGTTAGATAATTGCTTCTTCACCCCAATTTCACTACTACCCTCTGTTACTCTTCCTTCTTTTGAGGTGCACTGTGTTCATCTACCTCCCTCTACCAGCACATTTTTTGACTACTTCACCAACTGGCTACTTCATTTCCTTTCACACAACACCCCTCTAACGGACTTAAGGCCCCTTCACATTTAGCGACGCTGCAGCGATACCGACAACGATCCGGATCGCTGCAGCGTCGCTGTTTGGTCGCTGGAGAGCTGTCACACAGACCGCTCTCCAGTGACCAATGATGCCGGTAACCAGGGTAAACATCGGGTAACTAAGCGCAGGGCCGCGCTTAGTAACCCGATGTTTACCCTGGTTACCATCCTAAAAGTTAAAAAAAACAAACACTAGATACTTACCTACAGCTGTCTGTCCTCCAGCGCTGCGCTCTGCTTCTCTGCTCTCCTCCTGTACTGTCTGGGAGCCGGAAAGCAGAGCGGTGACGTCACTGCTCTGCTTTCCGGCTCACAGACAGTACAGGAGGAGTGCAGAGCACAGCGCTGGAGGACAGACAGCGTTAGGTAAGTATCTAGTGTTTGTTTTTTTTTACTTTTAGCATGGTAACCAGGGTAAACATCGGGTTACTAAGCGCGGCCCTGCGCTTAGTTACCCGATGTTTACCCTGGTTACCAGTGAAGACATCGCTGGATCGGTGTCACACACGCCGATCCAGCGATGTCTCCAGGGAGTCCAGTGACGAAATAAAGTTCTGGACTTTATTCAGCGACCAACGATCTCCCAGCAGGGGCCTGATCGTTGGTCGCTGTCACACATAACGATTTCATTAACGATATCGTTGCTACGTCACAAAAAGCAACGATATCGTTAACAATATCGTTATGTGTGAAGGTACCTTTATCCATTAAAGTGAATGCTGCTTACTCTTCCCAGTCCCGCAAGCTCGCTTCCACGGGATAACCCAGGACTCTGATCTCTCCTTCAAACCACATATTCAAGCCCTTTCCACTTCCTGCCGACTACGACTCAAAAATATTTCCTGGATCCGTACATTCCTTAATCAAGAGTCTGCAAAAACCCTAGTGCATGCCCTCATCATCTCCCGCCTTAACTACTACAACCTCTTGCTTTGTGGCCTCCCCTCTAACACTCTTGCACCCCTCCAATCTATAAATCTATCCTAAACTCTGCAGCATGGCTAATCCACCTGTCCCCCTTGCTATTCCCCGGCCTCTCCCCTAACCAGCTCTGGCCTCACTATTGTATTCTCATCCATCTCTTGTAGACTGTGTGCCTCCGCGGGCAGGGTCCTTTCTCCTCCTGTACCAGCCGTGACTTGTATTGTTTAAGATTATTGTACTGTTTGTTTGTTTTATGTATACCCCTCCTCACATGTAAAGCGCCATGGAATAAATAGCGCTATAATAATAACAACCTAGGCCTCCATACAGTATAATGGGCCCCCACACAGTCCTCCATACAGTATAATTGGCCCCACAGAGTCCTCCACACAGAATAATGGGTCCGCCCTTGCATAGTCCTCCATACAGTATAACAGGCCCTTGCTTAGTCCTCAATACAGTGTAATGGACCCCTGCATAGTCCTCCACACAGTATAATGGGTCCCTGCATAGTCCTCCATACAGTATAATGGGCCCCTGCATAGTCCTCCACACAGTATAATGGGCCCCTGCATAGTCCTCCACACAGTATAATGGGCCCCTGCATAGTCCTCCACACAGTATAATGGGCCCTACATAGTCCTCCACACAGTATAATGGGCCCTGCATAGTCCTCCATACAGTATAATGGGCCCCTGCATAGTCCTCCACACAGTATAATGGGCCCCTGCATAGTCCTCCACACAGTATAATGGGCCCCTGCATAGTCCTCCAAACAGTATAATGAGCTCCTGCATAGTCCTTTATACAGTATAATGGGCCCCTGCATAGTCCTCCAAACAGTATAATGGGCTCCTGCATAGTCCTTTATACAGTATAATGGGCCCCTGCATAGTCCTCCACACAGTATAATGGGCCCCTGCATAGTCCTCCACACAGTATCATGGGCACGCCCTTGCATAGTTCTCCACACAGTATAATGGGCCCCTGCATAGTCCTCCAAACAGTATAATGAGCTCCTGCATAGTCCTTTATACAGTATAATGGGCCCCTGCATAGTCCTCCAAACAGTATAATGGGCTCCTGCATAGTCCTTTATACAGTATAATGGGCCCCTGCATAGTCCTCCACACAGTATAATGGGCCCCTGCATAGTCCTCCACACAGTATCATGGGCACGCCCTTGCATAGTTCTCCACACAGTATAATGGGCCCCTGCATAGTTCTCCACACAGTATAATGTGCCCCTGCATAGTCCTCCACACAGTATAATGGGCCCCTGCATAGTCCTCCAAACAGTATAATGAGCTCCTGCATAGTCCTTTATACAGTATAATGGGCCCCTGCATAGTCCTTCATACAGTATAATGTCCCCACATTAAAACAAACAAACATTCACTTCTCTCCGATCCCTCATTGCTCCAGTCTTGGCAACGATACAGTTGAAAGTGCGATTCCAGGCAGGGGGATACAAAGCAGGGTGGGCCCGGGAAAGGGAAGGGAGTGTCGGCATCGAGGGCCAAATACATTCACCCTGAGGGCCAGAGTTTGACATCTGTGACCTAGAGGAAAAGAATCAGAAAGGGATCCCAGCTGTGGTAACTTTCAGGTGCTATTTCATTTTACTGCTACAAAACTTAATTACAGTAAATGCTCACCTTTTATTATCATGTTATGTCTTAGTACTAACATATTATTATATCAACAACTTCTTATTTTTTTGTGATCTAAATGGACGACATAAGCATACTAGGACATGCCAGTTTTCCTGACGTCTCCATGAAGTAACAATTTAGGAGCATGTTTCTTAAAACTCTTTGTTGTACCATTCCTCTGTTATTCCTCCTGGAAATTTATGAATACATTAAAAGCTGGGGTTACCACTTTGGGGTGTTCTGTTTTCCTGTATAGTCTGACACTGCAGTAGTGATCGGATAGTGTCATATGGTGTAAGAACATACCCTCAGTTGATAACACATGACAGCCAGGGGCCTGCTGAACACTTCTGCCATCTTGGTACTCCTGTGAAGCCCAGTCATAGACTTGGCTTCATAGAAGAAAGGGATTTTTACTATACATTACAATATTGGAACAGTTTATAGTACAAGCAAAGAAAATATCGCAAGCTCAATTCCGTTATGGGGATTTAAAGGAAAAGTTAAAAAAAAGTTTCTAAACATATTAATAAAATATTTAAAACAATAAAATAAAATGGAAAAAATACAGAAATTGAAAAAAATAAAATAAAAAGTTAATATAACAAGATATAAAATGATTTAACCCACACGGTAAATGTAAAGAAAAAGAAAGATCAAATCACAAAGCGATTAATATATTAAAACATTATATTGTATAGTAAAATAAATGGCGTTGATCAAACCTACGGTACTGTGCAGAATAGAATTCTTTGCAGTTGTCTGATCTTATTTTCTCATAAAAATGAGAACCCTTCTGTATTGCTGGTGCTGGAGGCTCTTTAGACACCAAGCTGTACAGCAGCTGAGCCGGCAGAGACGTACCGCCATATGGTGCCCTCATAGTGCACCCTAGGGGGACAACACCCCTATAATATGGCTTGTGATTATAGAATACAGGAGAATATATAAAGCCCTATATATTACTGCATGAAGAAAAGAGGTAGAGTATTAGCCAGTAGATTCTTATAGGTGCCACCATAAGAGTCTGTACAATAAGGATGTACCCACGATACGTCCATGTGCATGATCCCTTAGGTTGTGTCTTAAGACCTCTGTTCCTGTTCGGCAGATGGCTGCCTCCGTATGCCTACATAAGAAATCTGAGCAGGAGGGTTTGCACAGCTTATCCGAACTGTAGATATGTGAGATAGTGTGATTATGGGGGCGATATTTTACTGCACACAGGACACATCCCGTCCGGTAATTCCGGGAAGGTAAATCACTGGTTTGTGTTCATACTCAGACTAAGGGCTCACTCAGATGACCGATTTTCTTGCTTATGAGAAAAACGGACTGATTATTCTGATCAGAGTGTGCTCCGATTGTGATCCGTTTTTCTCGTACATGGAGAAATTTTAAAAAAAGTGTCACCACTTTCTCATTATATATATAATTTTTTTCAAGGATACTTTGACTTGCATTGCCGATTTTCGGATCAAATTCGGTCATGTCTCTGAGATTTTACATGGAACTCTCGATAAACGAAAAATCATGGCCCCTTAGGCTATCCCAGGTACGAATGAAATCGGTGAAAAATACTGATCGCAATCGTACGTGAAAATTGGATGAGCCCTAACTGGGAGCGCACCTGCAGCCGGAGTGTATTGTGGCGCAGAGATCTGCTGGGTCCGTGCGCTGCAATACATGTATCGGCAAATCAGAGGCTCGCAACTGACGTCAGCGTGCAAGTCACAGGCTGCGAGTGGCAGTGACGTCATGCGCTGCCCGTCACTTGCATGCTGAAGTCAGCAGAGGACCCTACGTGGCGTCATAGCGGGGGCAAGGAGAGTAGATTTTTTTTTTTTTTAAGTATTAAAGAA
Source organism: Ranitomeya imitator (assembly GCF_032444005.1). NCBI lineage: Eukaryota > Metazoa > Chordata > Amphibia > Anura > Dendrobatidae > Ranitomeya > Ranitomeya imitator. The sequence continues at coordinate 115,988,299 of NC_091291.1, read as the reverse complement.
CAGCAGTACAATGGGGGACATATGTGCCAGGATGGGGGACATATCTAGGGATGGGGAACATATATAACAGGATGGGAGACATATATAACAGGATGGGAGAGAGATATATAACAGTGTCACGATTTGACTGGCGAGTGACCTGGGACTAGGGGCACCTTTCCTGGCCCTAACACTAGGGGGTGCCCTAGCTCGCCCTGTTCCCTGGGATACTTCAGATGGTGAAGATACCGGGGCCTCCGCCCCTACCTTATCTCCTAGAACAGCCCTTCTTCTGTCCCCTTCCCCCACCCAGGGTACTGTACACCGCAGTATACCAACCCGACAGACAGGAGAACAAAGACAAGAGTAAACTGAAAACTCCACACATACAAAATATACATACACATATAACAGCGGTATTTACCAGGATGTGTAGGGAGGGGAAAGAAAGAAAAACAGGGAAGGATAAGGAATTTCCAAGCGTACAAACCAGACAACAGTCACTAATAAACTCCTCCAGCACTCCTTCACAACACCAACTTCTCCCACTCCAATATCATGCAGCAAATGCTAACCCTGACAACGACTTGGTAATCGAGCCCAGATTTTATAGGGAAAAGAAGTGGCTAACCGAGCCCTGCTGAAAGTAGGAGTTTTCCAATATGGCCTATTAACCCCTGTTCTGCTGGAAGAAATAAACACGTTTAATACACTGGAAAAGTGCTTCTTCTCAGCGTAGTAGGAGCAACCAGATGCTGCGGTCTTCTGGCTCCCTTCCATTGCAGTAACCCTGTGACAAACAGGATGTGGGACATATATACCAGGATATGGGACATATATAACAGGATAGGGGACATATATACCAGGATGTGGGACATATATAACAGGATATGGGACATATATAACAGTATAGGGGACATATATACCAGAATGTGAGACATATAAACCAGGATATGGGACATATATACCAGGATGTGAGACATATACCAGGATGGGGGACATATATACCAGAATGACAGACATATATACCAGGATGGGGGACATATATAACAGGATGTGAGACATATATACCAGGATGGGGGACATATATACCAGAATGAGAGACATATATACCAGGATGGGGGACATATATACCAGGATGTGAGACATATATACCAGAATGAGAGACATGTACTGTATACCAGGATGGGGGACATATATAAAAGGATGGTGGATATATACCAGGATGGGGGATATATACCAGGATGTGAGACATATACCAGGATGTGGGACATATATACCAGGATATCGGACATATATAACAGGATAGGGGACATATATACCAGGATATGGGACATATATAACAGGATAGGGGACATATATACGAGGATGTGAGACATATATACCAGAATGAGAGACATATATACCAGGATGGGGGACATATATACCAGGATGGGGGACATATATTCCGGGATGAGAGACATATATACCAGAATGAGAGACATATACTGTATACCATGATGTGGGACATATATACCAGGATATGGGACATATATACTAGGATGTGAGACATATATACCAGAATGAGAGACATATATACCAGGATGGGGGACATATATACCAGGATGGGGGATGTATATACCAGGGTGGGGGGCATATATACCAGGATGGGGGACATATATACCAGGATGGGGGACATATATACCAGGATGTGAGACATATATAACAGGATGGGGGACATATATAACAGGATGGAGGACATATATACCAGGAAGGGGCCCAGGGTAACGGATATATACTAGGATGGGGGACAAATATACCAGGGAGGGGGACATTAGTACAGTACAGGATGGAGGACATTACTACACAATGGGGCCCCTGTTGTGAATTCTGTGGCAGAGCTCCCTCCTGTGGTCACAAGTGGTACTTCCGCTTATTCTCTCGGTGAGCTTCCGTTGGTGGAGGAAAGTGGTACTGCGGCTTCTGAGTTTCCTTCCTCAGGTGATGTGGTGAAGTCGTTAGGTGCTGCTCTATTTAACTCCACCTAGTGCTTTGATCCTGGCCTCCAGGCAATGTTCTAGTATTGGACCTGTTTCCTCCTGGATCGTTCCTGTGGCCTGCTGCTCTGCATAGCTAAGTTCCTCTTTGCTATTTGTTTGCTGTTTTTTTCTGTCCAGCTTGTCAATTTGTTTTTTCCTGCTTGCTGGAAGCTCTGGGACGCAGAGGGTGTACCTCCGTGCCGTTAGTTCGGTACGGAGGGTCTTTTTGCCCCCTTTGCGTGGTTTTTGTAGGGTTTTGTGTTGACCGCAAAGTTACCTTTCCTATCCTCGCTCTGTTCAGAAAGTTGGGCCTCACTTTGCTAAATCTATTTCATCTCTACGTTTGTCTTTTCATCTTAACTCACAGTCATTATATGTGGGGGCTGCCTTTTCCTTTGGGGTATTTCTCTGAGGCAAGGTAGGCTTATTTTCTATCTTCAGGCTAGCTAGTTTCTCAGGCCGAGTTGCATAGGGAGCATTAGGCGCAATCCACGGCTGCCTTTAGTGTGGTTGGAGAGGATTAGGGATTGCGGTCAACAGAGTTCCCACGTCTCAGAGCTCGTTCTTGTTTTTTGGGTTATTGCCAGGTCACTGTATGTGCGCTGACCTCTATGTCCATTGTGGTACTGAATTACCTTTCATAACAGGCCCCCCTGCCTCATTATGTCCTTACATATCCTTACATGTATGTCCTTATAGGATTTAGAACCCTACAAGGGTCCATACATCCGTCCAACATGTGGGGAGCCCAGGCCCCCCAGATTCTAGTTACGCTACTGCCCATAAACATTAGAAAGCTGGTTTGTTGAACTCTCATTTGGGTGACAACTCTTTTCCCAACTTTCCCATATACTGAGAGTTCATATGTTCTCTATGGGGAGAGCAAAGTAAGCCACTGCCAGTCACCTCTCCCACGGTAACCAAGGGGTCAAGCAACTTGCTGATCATTGCTCCCTTCGATCATCTATAGAGGGAGATTTTATATATAAAAGCATACGCCAGATGGATGACAATACAGATGAAAAATTGTCATTTTTTTTTCAGAATTAAAAGATGACATTTTTATACGGTTGTGTAACCATAGCTCTAACTATTTTTATTTATATCGGTTTATATTTAAATGGAATGTGGCATCAGAAAATTCAGTTTTTAATCAGCTTATTTATGTTTATGTAATATGTAAAAAACGTAGTATTTTTTATATTTTTCATATTACAATGTACATTCAAAAAAAAATCTTGCAGTTTTAATTTTGGCCTCTAAGACTACTATTAGACTATTACTTCCAGTTATGTAAATGGTAATTAGCAGCATAAGACTTACTCAGACCTTATCTTTTATGCGGAAGCCTTCTGAGCTTCTAATCTCAGTGTGCTCCCATAAAGAAAAAGAGCACTGAGCAGGGAGGGGGAGGAGGTGAGCTGTGACATCCCCTATTGTGAATGGATCCTGTGTTATCACCTGTGTATAGAGAGGTTACCTATCATGGTAATCCTGTCTGTAATGATAATGAAACTGCTGACAAACTTCTGTAAAGATCAGAAAGCGTGAGTTTCTATGGTAAGACCTAGAGGCCAATGAATAAATTGCAAAATTTCTATATTTTTTTAAAGGTTTTATCCCGGACTTTTTCTTTTTATTATGGGTGTGAAAAACTAACAGGCAGGTGGTTGCTACCAACCTGTCTGTTGTGCCCGGCGCCAATCTCTGCCCCAATTCAGCAGCTTCCAGTGATGCAACGTCGAAAGACCAGCGGCTTTTCTTCCGCTCTGCTCTATTGATGGGGCGTGACTGCCGATGTCATGCTGATTGACAGCCATTGACTGACAGTATAGAGCTGGCTGTCAATCAGCATGACGTCAGCAATTGCATCCTATAAACAGAGCAACCCGGAAGAAGCTGCTGAAACACCGGCAGAACCCTCTTTAATCCTCCATTGCTCCAATAGTCTCCACCGGGATCAGAAGTGATCTATCCATCAGTCTCCTGACCCTGCAGCCAATCCGCGGCCTCAGAGGTCAAGAGACTTACTGGACAGGGCATCATCACTTCTGGACCCAACAGCACTGGAGTGGGATGTAACGCTAATTTTATAACAGACTCTCCACTCTGTGACCTTTCAAAAAGTTTAGAAAATCCCCCTTAATTTCGGTTTATTGGAGCATTTGATCAAAACAATGAAGATGAATGCCGGTACAAGATCTTCTATCATGTAAAATATATCTATTAGTCCACTTTACACCTAGGCGCAGGTGTTGCAAGTCAGATCCCATGTGTTTTTCTTCAGTGATACAAGTTTCCACTGAAACAATCATAATTTAATCTTTGTGGAATGAAGCTAACACTAATTATAGAATTCTTTTGGGAAGTTTTGCTATTTTTTTAAACTTTTTTTGAGGCGGAAACATTGGATGTTACTCTATGCAATATATTTCTTACGACGTAGGCTTGTATGATAACAGCTGTAGTAGACGTAGGCTTGTATGATAACAGCTGTAGTAACATAGTAACATAGTAACATAGTTAGTAAGGCCGAAAAAAGACATTTGTCCATCCAGTTCAGCCTATATTCCATCATAATAAATCCCCAGATCTACGTCCTTCTACAGAACCTAATAATTGTATGATACAATATTGTTCTGCTCCAGGAAGACATCCAGGCCTCTCTTGAACCCCTCGACTGAGTTCGCCATCACCACCTCCTCAGGCAAGCAATTCCAGATTCTCACTGCCCTAACAGTAAAGAATCCTCTTCTATGTTGGTGGAAAAACCTTCTCTCCTCCAGACGCAAAGAATGCCCCCTTGTGCCCGTCACCTTCCTTGGTATAAACAGATCCTCAGCGAGATATTTGTATTGTCCCCTTATATACTTATACATGGTTATTAGATCGCCCCTCAGTCGTCTTTTTTCTAGACTAAATAATCCTAATTTCGCTAATCTATCTGGGTATTGTAGTTCTCCCATCCCCTTTATTAATTTTGTTGTCCTCCTTTGTACTCTCTCTAGTTCCATTATATCCTTCCTGAGCACCGGTGCCCAAAACTGGACACAGTACTCCATGTGCGGTCTAACTAGGGATTTGTACAGAGGCAGTATAATGCTCTCATCATGTGTATCCAGACCTCTTTTAATGCACCCCATGATCCTGTTTGCCTTGGCAGCTGCTGCCTGGCACTGGCTGCTCCAGGTAAGTTTATCATTAACTAGGATCCCCAAGTCCTTCTCCCTGTCAGATTTACCCAGTGGTTTCCCATTCAGTGTGTAATGGTGATATTGATTCCTTCTTCCCATGTGTATAACCTTACATTTATCATTGTTAAAGCTCATCTGCCACCTTTCAGCCCAAGTTTCCAACTTATCCAGATCCATCTGTAGCAGAATACTATCTTCTCTTGTATTAACTGCTTTACATAGTTTTGTATCATCTGCAAATATCGATATTTTACTGTGTAAACCTTCTACCAGATCATTAATGAATATGTTGAAGAGAACAGGTCCCAATACTGACCCCTGCGGTACCCCACTGGTCACAGCGACCCAGTTAGAGACTATACCATTCATAACCACCCTCTGCTTTCTATCACTAAGCCAGTTACTAACCCATTTACACACATTTTCCCCCAGACCAAGCATTCTCATTTTGTGTACAAACCTCTTGTGCGGCACGGTATCAAACGCTTTGGAAAAATCGAGATATACCACGTCCAATGACTCACCGTGGTCCAGCCTATAGCTTACCTCTTCATAAAAACTGATTAGATTGGTTTGACAGGAGCGATTTCTCATAAACCCATGCTGATATGGAGTTAAACAGTTATTCTCATTGAGATAATCCAGAATAACATCCCTCAGAAACCCTTCAAATATTTTACCAACAATAGAGGTTAGACTTACTGGCCTATAATTTCCAGGTTCACTTTTAGAGCCCTTTTTGAATATTGGCACCACATTTGCTATGCGCCAGTCCTGCGGAACAGACCCTGTCGCTATAGAGTCCCTAAAAATAAGAAATAATGGTTTTGCAGCGGGTGGTATTTTGACCAGTGGTTGTGGCGCTAATTTGTGACATAGTGAAGCTATAAGATACAATAGCAATGTATTATCCTGTAGTTTTGATCTAGATAAAATCAAAATAGCCACAAAATAAGCAAAACGAGTAAGTCCATGGGTTGCCACAATAGCGCCCCATCACAATGCACAGCAATGTCAAAACCAGATTGCTGTGTCCCAGATCCATCTTCCGGCTTCTCCTGAGAAATCTCAGCCACCACCGCCAAAATTGGACATAAATGCACAGCAATGTTAAAACGACATTGCTGTGTACATTCAGTTTAGTGTTACTTCTCCTAACCATATAAGGGTTCGGAGCCTCCCACGAAAACGAGCATAAAATCTAGCAGAGCTATTTCAGGAAAAAAAACTCTGGAGAGAAAAATCCAGCGTCTCCACCATCTAAATCAGGGGTCCCCAACCTTTCTTACCCTGAGAGCCACATTCTGCTATGAAAGTTGGTCGAGAGCCACATTGTAGTACAGTAGTGTCAGTGTACAGGTAAGACACTGAGTCACCAGTGACGTCTGTACGTGAAGTCCTACATCTTTGCTTTTCATCTTCATCCAGCACAGACAACCGTTACTTCTTCCAGCCAGGACTCGTCTCTGCAGGAAATAACACAGTTATCCAGAGCTCCGCTTGCAGAACACATTACTTTTTTTCCCCAAAATTCTAAACTACACCAGATGAAGAAAAAAAGGCCACAGTGTTGCTCTGCACAGTAATAGGACCGCCTCCCCCATTTAAAACACTATCCTCAAAAAATTAAATAAATACCTCACTGCAGTAATAATATCCCCCATCCTGGCCCCCGTGAGTCTCATTCCTTGCTCCAGCCATATGTTCTCCCATCTTGCCTCCATGTGATATCCCATCCTGCCCCATCTGTCCCATGATCTTGCCCCACCTGTCCCATGATCCTGCCCCATCTGTCCCATGATCCTGCCCCATCTGCCCCATGATCCTGCCCCATCTGTCCCATGATCCTGCCTCATGATCCTGCCCCATCTGTCTCCATTATATCCATCCTGCCCCATGATCCTGCACCATGTGTCTCCATCCTGCCCCATGATCCTGCCCCATCTGTCTCCATCCTGCCCCATGATCCTGCACCATTTGTCTCCATCCTGCCCCAAATTCCTGCACCATGTGTCTCCATCCTGCCCCATGATCCTGCCCCACCTGTCTCCATCCTGCCCCATGATCCTGCACCATCTGTCTCCATCCTGCCCCATCTGTCTTCATCCTGCACCATGTCTCCATCCTGCCCCGTGTCTCCAATCCTGCCCCTTGTCTCCATTCTGCCCCCTTGTCTCAATTCTGCCCCATGTCTCCATTCTGCCCCATGTCTCCATTCTGCCCCCCGTGTCTCCATTCTCCCCATGTCTACAATCCTGCCCTGCGTCTCCCATCCTGCCCTGTGTCTCCGTTCTCACTCGTGTCTCCAATCCTGCCCCTTGTCTCCATTCTTCCTCCGTGTCTCCCATCCTGCCCCGTGTCTCCCATCCTGCCCTGTGTCTCCCATCCTGCCCCCGTATCTCCCATCCTGCCCCTGTGTCTCCCATCCTGCCCCCATGTCTCCCATCCTGCCCCCGTGTCTCCCATCCTGCCCCCGTGTCTCCCATCCTGCCCCCGTGTCTCCCATCCTGCCCCCGTGTCTCCCATCCTGCCCCCGTGTCTCCCATCCTGCCCCCTTGTCTCCCATCCTGCCCCCTTGTCTCCATTCTGCCTCCTTGTCTCCCATCCTGCCCCCTTGTCTCCATTCTGCCCCGAGCAGGATGGAGACACATGGATGGAGACACACATGGTCCATGCGTCTCCATCCTACCAGTGAAACATATTGCTTTAAAAAAATAAATAAAAAAACAAAAAACAACTTTCTTCGTACCTTGCCGCGCTCCTGCGTCTCAAGCGCGCACTTGCCGGAGAATGACAATAACGTCATACGCCGGCAAAGTGCGCGCTGACCTCAGCTGCCAGCCTGCGATTGGCTGGCGGCTTTAACTATTGCCGTGCGGGCTTGGGCCCACACTGCAATAGAGTAACTGCATGGAGCAGAAGCCTGCCGCTGGGGCCCGATCAGCAGAAGAGACGCGGCCCGATGTGGGCCTCCTCTGCTGATCAGGCCCCATACGCCAGTCAGGGCAGTAATGATGGCAGCCCTGGTGGCTCGGGTCACTGTGCTCTATTGAAGCCGCAGTAACCAAAGTTTTGCGAGATTTGTGAAGTCTCGCGAGACTTTGTGCGGCTTCAATAGAGCACAGTGACTACTGCACAGGAGTGAATGCAGTCAGTGATTGACACAGGGGGGGCGGCATATTACCATCGGCGGGGCGGGTATTACAGGCGGCGGGACGGCTCCCTGGGGACTTAACACAGTCTTCGTTTCGGTGACCGTCGGCGAGCCACATATGGCTCGCGAGCTACAGGTTGGGGACCCCTCATCTAAATAAAACCACTCAAAAACTTGGAGGTTATGCTCAGTTTCTGTTCTGAAAAATTAGCATAAAAGACTCTGCACACACCTATCTTAAGGCTATGTTCACACGTTGCGTTTTACTGCATTTGTTACTTGCATTTTTGGTGCAGATTTTTTTCCCACTCGTCGGTTTGGGTGAAATCTGCAGCAAAAACAATGAGGCTATGTGCACACGTTGCAGATTCTCTGCGGATCCGCAGCGTTTTTTGTGGTGCAGAAATGCTGCAGATCCGCAATTGATTTACAGTACAATGTAAATCAATGAGAAAAAAAAATGCTGTGCACACTTTGCGGAAAATCCGCTGCAGAAACGCTGCGGTTTAAAAGAAGTAGCATGTCACTTCTTTTTTGCAAATCTGCAGCGTTTTTGTACCCATTCCTTTATAGAAAACCGCAGGGGTAAAAAAAAAACGCAGCAAATCCGCAAAAAAAAAACACAGAAAAAACCCTGCGGAACCGCACAAAAAACGCGACAAATCTGCAGGTGCTTTTTCTGCCAGGAGAGGCAGAATCCGCACCAGAAATTCCTAAGGCTAATCCGCAACGTGTGCACATAGCCTTATTCTTGCGATTTTCCCAACTTTAAACCAAGCTGTCCTCACATGAGCGTGGATGTCAGTATTAGGGACAGTTTAATATGTGATGTGTGTAAGTAAACAATGCCTGACCGATACAATACCCTACCAATCTGTAAAACGGAACGATAGCTGACCACTTCAACTCCCCCTGCTTTTTTTACATTTACAATTGTGTCACTGTTTTATTTCAGACATAAAAAACGTTTTCCACTAAATAATTCGATCAAATTGCCCTTTTTTCATAAAATGGTATTTTATGGTGTCACATGCATTTTTCATGCTCGTATCATAGAAGCAAAGCTGAACACAGCAAGAAAAGCAGAAAAAAAAGTCAGCAAAAGCAGCTTTTTGTCAGCAGCTTTTTTTAAACTTCCAAATGAGCAGCAAAAAAAAAAAAAAAAAGCAGCAAAAAGCAAAGTGTGAACACAGCCTTAGAAAGTCGGTATTTGAGGAGGATTTGGGGGCAGATCCACGTATAAAAAAAACCAACCCGTGTGAACGTAGCCTGATGCCTATTAGATCAGTCAACCGCATAAAAACATGTAAAATTCAAAGATGTTTTCTGTTCAAGAGACAGACCTGTTCTGAGAAATGCTTAGACACGGTGAAGAATGTCGCTGGCTCTTTGTTTCTTGCGGCTGCCTATGGATAAGATATGGTATTTTGTTTTTCTGGAGTAGGTGTTTAAGGTGAGAAAACTCCTTGTTGGCATTTACAGTGAATGTGGAATGAATCCTGCAGAAAATGCTGAGAAACCAGAAAGAGTTGTTGAAGTGCGGAATTGAGTGTTGTCACTTATTCAGTATTTTATCATCACTTGCCATCCATTGTTTAGGCTGTGTGTATATCAGTGTCACAGCCTCCGTTCATAGCTTCCGGGGCAGGTTCCATTGTTTTTTAACAGGAGCCAAGCAGCGCTACTTCCCTGTCACAATGACCGACACTTCGTAGTAACCCTAAGGACCCTTATTGTACGTCACTGGGGTCCGTGGAGCTTCAGCATTTTCCAGAACACATTCGGCATCTGCACAATCCAACCCTCAAGTGTTGCCGTAGCCATATCTGTCCCATGCTTTAATGTTAATTTAATTGTTTATTGCTTGTTTGGCAAGCATACATTTGTGGACATCAATTGTGATAAATTAAAGGGGTCGTCCATTTTTCTAAAAACTTTAGAAATATACATAATACAATTACAATTCCAAAAACTTCTTGCTTTTTATCTTCCTACTCCTACTGATCTCAGGGGACATTTCCCCCAACCCCGGTCCACCATCCACCAACCTCAACCCCTACCCTACCTCACATCAAAACCATTCTAACCTTATTAATATTACTTGCACTCCTTCATCTCCTTCTTTTAATTGTGCCCTTTGGAATCCACGGTCTGTATGCAACAAGCTTCCTTTCCTGCACAACTATTTTGTGAACAACTCTCTAAATCTATTAGCCCTCACGGAAACCTGGATCCAGGATTCTGACACGGTCTCCCCTGCGGCCCTTTCCCATGGTGGCCTTCAATTCTCCCATGCCCCGATACCCACAAACAGAACTGGTGGTGGAGTCGGCATACTCCTCTCCCCACAATGCACCTTCCAGGTCATCCCCCCAGTTCCATCACTCTCATTCCCTTCTTTTGAGGTCCACACCATCAGGCTCTTCCGTCCCCTCTCCCTCAGAATAGCGGTCATATACCGGCCCCCAGGCTCACCCACCCGCTTCCTGGACCATTTCTCTGCCTGGCTGCCGCACTTCATGTCCTCAGAACTCTCAACCCTTATCCTAGGAGACTTCAACATCCCCATTAACAGCCCCACTTCCACATCTGCATCCCAGCTTCTGTCACTAACCACTTCTCTAGGCCTCTCACGGCTCTCAACCTCTGAGACACATAAGGACGGTAACACCCTGGACCTGGTCTTCGCCCAGCTCTGCTCATTCTCCAACCTAGATAGCTCACCGCTTCCCCTCTCTGACCACAACATTCTCTCCTTCACACTCACAAATCCTCGCTCACCCTAGCACCCTCCTACCTACCATTCAGTCAGAAATCTACAAGCCATTAACCCTCATACACGTTCAGACTCCTTACACTCATCATTGTCCCCAATCTCTTCTTTTTCCTGTCCTGATCTGGCTGTACATCACTTCAATGACACTCTTAGAAGCACCCTTGACCAAGTAGCTCCCATCACCATCAGAACCTCCAAACACAGAGTGAAACAGCCCTGGCTCACATCACAAACCCGATTTTTCCAGCGATACTCTAGGAGTGTTGAACGCTTATGGAGGAAAACTCGCACACCAGAAGACTTCATACACTTCCAAACAGACCTACTTCACCACCCTGATCTCCTCACTATCCAACAACCCCAAGAAACTTTTGGACACCTTTCACTCCCTCCTCAGGCCAAAAGCTCAAGCCCCTATCACAGACATTTGTGCTGATGACCTGGCCTCCCACTTTATAGAGAAAATAGACAATATCCGTCAGGAAATCCGCTCCCAGACACCAAGTTCAGTGACTCCCATCCCTCCCTGCATCTCCTCTGGCTCACTCTCCGCATTTGATCCCATCACAGAAGAAGAAGTCTCCAGGCTCCTCTCTTCTTCTCGTCCGACCACATGCTCTACCGACCTCATTCCCTCTCATCTCCTCCAGTCTCTCTCTCCAGTCGTCACTACTCACCTAACTGCAATCTTTAATCTCTCCCTCTCCTCTGACATTTTCCCGTCCTCCTTCAAACATGTTATCATTACTCCATCACTAAAGAAACCTGTTGTGAGTTCTGTTTTTGGGCTCCCTCTGGTGGTTACTGATGGTACTGGATGATTTGTGTTCTGCTGTCTCTGGTGTCCACCTGTTCTATTAGGATTTGGGAGTTTCCTATTTAACCGGGCTTTCTTGTCATTTCCCCGCCGGCTATCAAGGTTATCAGAGTGTTTTGTTACCTCAGCTTCTGGCTTCAGTAATCTTCAGGACAAGCTAAGTTTTTGATTTTCTTGTTCCACGTTTTGCTTTATTTTTGTCTTGTCCAGCTTGCATATAATTGTTTCTTTGCTGCTGGTTGCTCTAGCGGGCTGTAATTGCTCCTCATGTTCCATGAGTTGGAACATGAGTTCAAGTAATTACAGGATGGTTTTTTTAAGGGTTTTTTGCTGACTGCGCAGTTTACTTTTGTATCCTCTGCTATCTAGTTTTAGCGGGCCTCATTTTGCTGAATCTGTTTTCTTACTGTGTATGTGCCTTCCTCTCATTTCACCATCATTATATGTGGGGGGCTGCTATTTCTGTGGGGTATTTCTCTGGAGGCAAGAGAGGTCTGTGTTCTAATAGGGGAAGTTAGATCTTCGGCTGGTGCGAGACGTCTAGGATCAACGTAGGCACGTTCCCCGGCTATTGTTATTTGTGTGTTCAGGTTTAGGGTCGCGGTCAGCTCAGGTTCCATCACCCTAGAGCTCGTTGGTGCTTGTCCTTTTGTGATTCCCTGCCATTGGAATCATGACAGTATAGCCGGCCAAAAATGTTTGGGCTGAAGTAGGAGGAAAAGTAGTCTGAGGAAGTTTTTTTTTTTTTTCTCCTCTGAGGTTGCTGCTTAGCTCTAATTGCAGCCTGGCTGATTTTTTTTTTTTTTTTTCCTCCTCTTAATCCTTGAATGGCTCTGACCTTAGCTGTTTATCATGGACGTCCAGAGTTTAGCTTCCAGCTTGAATAATCTTGCTGCTAAGGTTCAAAATATACAAGATTTTGTTGTACATGCTCCTATGTCTGAACCTAGAATTCCTATTCCAGAGTTCTTTGCTGGAGATAGATCTAGTTTTCTGAATTTTAGGAACAATTGCAAGCTGTTCCTTTCTTTGAAATCTCGCTCTTCTGGAGACCCTGCTCAGCAGGTTAAGATTATTATATCTTTCATGCGGGGTGACCCTCAAAATTGGGCATTTGCATTGGCACCAGGGGATCCTGCGTTGCTTAATGTGGATGCGTTTTTTCTGGCATTGGGTTTGCTCTATGAGGAACCTAACCAAGAGATTCAGGCTGAAAAAGCTTTATTAGCTCTCTCTCAGGGGCAAGATGAAGCAGAAATATATTGTCAAAAATTTCGGAAATGGTCAGTGCTTACTCAGTGGAATGAGTGCGCCCTGGCTGCAAGATTCAGAGATGGCCTTTCTGAGGCCATTAAAGATGTTATGGTGGGGTTCCCTGCGCCTACGGGTCTGAATGAGTCTATGACTATGGCTATTCAGATTGATCGGCGTTTACGGGAGCGCAAACCTGTGCACCATTTGGCGGTGTCTTCTGAACAGGCACTTGAGACAATGCAATGTGATAGAGTTCAGTCTAGAAGTGAACGGCAAAACTATAGGCGGAAAAATGGGTTGTGCTTTTATTGTGGTGATTCAGCTCATGTTATATCAGCATGCTCTAAACGCACAAAAAAGGTTGATAAGTCTGTTGCCATTAGTACGTTACAGTCTAAGTTCATTCTGTCTGTGACTCTGATTTGTTCATTATCATCCATTTCCGTCGATGCCTATGTGGATTCAGGCGCTGCCCTGAGTCTTATGGATTGGTCATTTGCCAATCGCTGTGGGTTTAGTCTGGAGCCTCTGGAAGTCCCTATTCCTTTGAAGGGAATTGACTCTACACCTTTGGCTATGAATAAACCTCAGTACTGGACACAAGTGACCATGCGTATGACTCCCGTTCATCAGGAGGTGATTCGCTTCCTGGTATTGTATAATTTACATGATGTTCTAGTACTTGGTCTGCCATGGTTACAAACTCATAATCCAGTCCTTGACTGGAAAACAATGTCTGTGTTAAGCTGGGGATGTCAGGGGGTTCATGATGATGCACCTCCGATTTCTATCGCTTCATCTACTCCTTCTAAGGTTCCTGTATTTTTGTCGGATTATCGGGATGTTTTTGAGGAGCCTAAGCTCAGTTCGCTTCCTCCTCACAGGGATTGCGATTGTGCTATAGATTTAATTCCTGGTAGTAAATTTCCTAAAGGTCGTTTGTTCAATCTGTCAGTGCCAGAGCATACTGCTATGCGGGATTATGTTAAGGAGTCCTTGGAAAAGGGACATATCCGTCCATCTTCGTCCCCTTTGGGAGCAGGTTTTTTTTTCGTGGCCAAGAAAGATGGGTCCTTGAGGCCTTGTATAGATTATCGTCTTTTGAATAAGATTACCGTAAAATATCAGTATCCTTTGCCTTTGTTGACTGATTTGTTTGCTCGCATTAAGGGGGCTAAATGGTTCACTAAGATTGATCTCCGGGGTGCGTATAATCTTATACGAATAAAGCAAGGTGATGAGTGGAAAACCGCATTTAATACGCCTGAGGGCCATTTTGAGTATTTGGTAATGCCTTTCGGACTTTCTAATGCTCCTTCAGTCTTCCAGTCCTTTATGCACGATATTTTCCGTGAATATCTGGATAAATTTATGATTGTGTATTTGGATGATATTTTGGTTTTTTCTGATGACTGGGAGTCTCATGTTCAGCAGGTCAGGAAGGTGTTTCAGGTCCTGAGGGCTAATTCCTTGTTTGTAAAGGGCTCAAAGTGTCTCTTTGGAGTCCAGAAGATTTCTTTCTTGGGGTATATTTTTTCCTCTTCTACTATTGAGATGGATCCCGTCAAGGTTCGGGCTATTTGTGACTGGACGCAGCCTGCATCTCTTAAGAGTTTGCAGAAGTTCTTGGGCTTTGCTAATTTCTATCGTCGTTTTATAACTAATTTTTCTAGTGTTGTTAAGCCTTTGACGGATTTGATTAAGAAGGGTGCTGATGTTGCTGATTGGTCTCCTGCGGCTGTGGAGGCCTTTCGGGAACTTAAACGCCGGTTTTCTTCTGCTCCTGTGTTGCGTCAGCCTGATGTTTCGCTTCCTTTCCAAGTTGAGGTTGATGCTTCCGAGATTGGAGCGGGGGCGGTTTTGTCACAGAGAAGCTCCGATTGCTCGGTGATGAAGCCATGTGCGTTCTTTTCTAGAAAATTTTCGCCCGCTGAGCAAATTATGATGTGGGTAATCGGGAACTTTTGGCCATGAAGTGGGCATTTGAGGAGTGGCGTCATTGGCTGGAAGGTGCTAGACATCGTGTGGTGGTCTTGACTGATCACAAAAATCTGATTTACCTTGAGTCTGCCAGGCGTCTGAATCCTAGACAGGCTCGTTGGTCACTGTTTTTCTCTCGTTTCAATTTTGTGGTTTCATACCTGCCAGGTTCAAAGAATGTGAAGGCGGATGCTCTTTCTAGGAGTTTTGTGCCTGACTCCCCTGGAAATTCTGAGCCCACTGGTATCCTTAGGGATGGGGTGATTTTGTCGGCCGTCTTCCCAGACTTGCGACGTGCTTTGCAGGAGTTTCAGGCGGGTAAACCTGATCGTTGTCCGCCTGAGAGACTGTTTGTTCCGGATAGTTGGACCAGTAGAGTCATCTCCGAGGTCCATTCTTCTGCGTTGGCAGGTCATCCTGGAATATTTGGTACTAGAGACTTGGTGGCCAGGTCTTTTTGGTGGCCTTCCTTGTCGAGGGATGTGCGTTCTTTTGTGCAGTCTTGTGAGGTTTGTGCTCGGGCTAAGCCTTGCTGTTCTCGAGCCAGTGGATTGTTGTCACCTTTGCCTATCCCAAAGAGGCCTTGGACGCACATTTCCATGGACTTTATTTCGGATCTCCCTGTCTCTCAAAAAATGTCCGTCATCTGGGTTGTGTGTGACCGCTTTTCTAAAATGGTTCATCTTGTACCCTTGCCTAAGTTGCCTTCCTCCTCTGAGTTGGTCCCTCTGTTTTTCCAGAACGTGGTTCGTTTGCATGGGATTCCGGAGAACATCGTTTCTGACAGGGGATCCCAGTTTGTGTCTAGATTTTGGCGGACGTTCTGTGCTAAGATGGGCATTGATTTGTCCTTTTCGTCTGCATTCCACCCTCAGACGAATGGCCAGACGGAGCGAACTAATCAGACCTTGGAAACTTATTTGAGGTGTTTTGTTTCTGCTGATCAGGATGACTGGGTTACCTTTTTGCCGCTGGCCGAGTTTGCCCTTAATAATCGGGCTAGTTCTGCTACCTTGGTTTCTCCTTTCTTTTGTAATTCGGGGTTTCATCCTCGTTTTTCCTCTGGTCAGGTGGAGCCTTCTGATTGTCCTGGAGTGGACATGGTGGTGGATAGGTTGCATCAGATTTGGAGTCATGTGGTGGACAATTTGAAGTTGTCCCAGGAGAAGGCTCAGCAGTTTGCTAATCGCCGTCGCCGCGTGGGTCCTCGACTTCGTGTTGGGGACTTGGTGTGGTTGTCTTCTCGTTTTGTTCCTATGAAGGTCTCTTCTCCTAAGTTCAAGCCTCGGTTCATCGGTCCTTATAGGATCTTGGAAATTCTTAACCCTGTGTCGTTTCGTTTGGATCTCCCGGTATCGTTTGCTATTCATAATGTGTTCCATCGGTCGTTGTTGCGGAGGTATGAGGTACCTGTTGTTCCTTCGCTTGAGCCTCCTGCTCCGGTGCTGGTGGAGGGAGAATTGGAGTATGTTGTGGAGAAGATCTTGGATTCTCGTGTTTCCAGACGGAAACTCCAATATTTGGTCAAGTGGAAGGGTTATGGTCAGGAGGATAATTCTTGGGTGCTTGCCTCTGATGTTCATGCTGATGATTTGGTCCGCGCTTTTCATAGGGCTCATCCTGGTCGCCCTGGTGGTTCTCGTGAGGGTTCGGTGACCCCTCCTCAAGGGGGGGGTACTGTTGTGAGTTCTGTTTTTGGGCTCCCTCTGGTGGTTACTGATGGTACTGGGTGATTTGTGTTCTGCTGTCTCTGGTGTCCACCTGTTCTATTAGGATTTGGGAGTTTCCTATTTAACCGGGCTTTCTTGTCATTTCCCCGCCGGCTATCAAGGTTATCAGAGTGTTTTGTTACCTCAGCTTCTGGCTTCAGTAATCTTCAGGACAAGCTAAGTTTTTGATTTTCTTGTTCCACGTTTTGCTTTGTTTTTGTCTTGTCCAGCTTGCATATAATTGTTTCTTTGCTGCTGGTTGCTCTAGCGGGCTGTAATTGCTCCTCATGTTCCATGAGTTGGAACATGAGTTCAAGTAATTACAGGATGGTTTTTTTAAGGGTTTTTTGCTGACTGCGCAGTTTACTTTTGTATCCTCTGCTATCTAGTTTTAGCGGGCCTCATTTTGCTGAATCTGTTTTCTTACTGTGTATGTGCCTTCCTCTCATTTCACCGTCATTATATGTGGGGGGCTGCTATTTCTGTGGGGTATTTCTCTGGAGGCAAGAGAGGTCTGTGTTTCTTCTAATAGGGGAAGTTAAATCTTCGGCTGGTGCGAGACGTCTAGGATCAACGTAGGCACGTTCCCCGGCTATTGTTATTTGTGTGTTCAGGTTTAGGGTCGCGGTCAGCTCAGGTTCCATCACCCTAGAGCTCGTTGGTGCTTGTCCTTTTGTGATTCCCTGCCATTGGAATCATGACAGAAACCCACCCTGGACCCATCCTGCACAAACAACTACAGACCGGTCTCCAATCTCCCCTTCATCTCTAAACTCTTGTAGCGCCTAGTCTACTCCCGCCTTACCCGTTACCTCTCCATTCACTCCCTCCTAGACCCTTCACAGTCCGGCTTCCGCCCCCTACACTTGACAGAAACTGCACTCATCGAAGTGACCAACGACCTTCTGATAGCAAAACGTAACGGTGACCACTCTCTGCTCGTTCTTCTCAAACTTTCTGCAGCTTTCGACACTGTTGACCACCCTCTCTTACTCTCTAGGCTCCAGTCACTTGGCATTAAGGACACTGCTCTTTCCTGGTTCTCCTCCTATCTTTCGGACAGTTCCTTCAGTGTTCTGTTCTCTGGCTCCACTTCATCTCCTCTTCCTCTCACTGTTGGGGTACCTCAGGGCTCAGTCCTTGGCCCCCTTCTCTTCTCCCTCTACACAGCCCCAATCGGACAGACCATCAGCAGATTTGGCTTTCAGTACCATCTTTATACCGACGACACACAACTATATACGTCATCCCCTGACCTTACCCCCGCTGTACTACAGAACGTCACTGACTGTCTGTCCGCAGTCTCAGACATCATGTCTGCTCTGTATCTGAAACTCAACCTCTCCAAAACTGAACTTCTTCTGCTCCCACCATCTACTAACCTCCCTAAACCCGACGTTTCCCTCTCCGTGGGTGGCACCATAATAACACCCCGGCAGCAGGCGCGCTGTCTGGGTGTATGTTTGACTCCGATCTCTCCTTCACATCCCATATACAATCTCTTGCCCGCTAAAGAACGTCTCTAGAATCCGCCCTTTTCTCACCATAGAAACAACAAAAACCCTCGCTATCGCCCTGATCCACTCCCGCCTGGACTACTGCAACGCTCTATTAATTGGCCTCCCCCTCACTCGACTTTCCCCTCTCCAGTCCATCCTTAATGCAGCAGCCAGGGTCGTCCATCTAGCTAATAGTTACTCAGATGCATCCGCTCTTTGCCAATCATTACACTGGCTGCCCATTCATTACAGGATACAATTCAAAGTACTTGTTCTCACCCACAAAGCTCTTCACAGTGCGGCACCCCTTTACATCTCCTCCCTCATTTCTGTCTATCGGCCTAACCGACCGCTGCGTTCTGCAAATGACTTTTGACTAACCTCTGCACTAATCCGTACCTCCCACTCCCGACTACAAGACTTCTCCCGTGCTGCGCAAATCCTCTGTAATGCTCTACCCCAAGAAATTAGGACCATCCACAATTTGCATAGTTTTAGGCGCTCCCTCAAAACACATTTGTTCAGAGCGGCCTATCATGTTCCCTAATCAGTTATTTTGTTTGTTTGTATGTAGCCCATTCATTACTTCCATCTATCCCCCACCCCCTGAAGATGGCTGGACCATCATTGTAAATACATCATTGTAAATACACACCTGTACTTTGTATCTCCCCCACCTCATTGTAGATTGTAAGCTCTCACGAGCAGGGTTGTCTTATTTGGCTTTAATTATTGTATTGTTAACGTTGTTACTTATGACTGTTGTGTTTGAAACTGTTAAACTGTAAAGCGCTGCGGAATATGTTGGCGTTATATAAATAAAAATAATAATTATTATTATAATACGGTTGTTACTTATTAATATACTTTTAAGCCCAAAGCTGCCTGATCTTCAGATATCACTATGGTCTACGCCACGAAGTGTAAAATTGATGACATGTATGATTGTGCTCTGCTCCGCGACGCGCGTCGGGATTTTATTGATTTGTTTGACCCAGACAACTTCCCAGTTCTATCTTCCAACAATGGAATCCAACTTGGTGGAGTGTCCGTCGCACAATTATTTACCATCGGTCAGCATATGAAAAGTCACCGACAGTCAAAATAAGATGAAAAACTCTTTAGTGTCCATTTTCGGACCATGAC
Source organism: Ranitomeya imitator (assembly GCF_032444005.1). Taxonomy (NCBI): domain Eukaryota; kingdom Metazoa; phylum Chordata; class Amphibia; order Anura; family Dendrobatidae; genus Ranitomeya; species Ranitomeya imitator. Next base: position 115,968,773 of record NC_091291.1, on the reverse strand, counting down.
CGTTGGTTGGGTATGGTATTATAGTGCAGCACCACTGAAGTCAATGGCTCAGCACCACCACAAAATATAGGCAGAAATTGGTGCAGGATACATTTATTTGTGTTTTTTTTAGTGTTATTTGGTGGCCATTGTTTTATATGTACTATGTTTTTATGTTCTTTTATGTGTTTGTTATGCATGCCATTTAGTTATTATTGTGCCAGGCATTTATGGGGTAATGTATAAGGTTGCACTGACGTTCTATGCAGATCACGAGGCTGAAGGGATCACACGGAGCCATGATTTCCCCCAAACTGCAATAGTCTGGTTGTGTTTCCACCCCTGACCTCATCGGCTTCTCTTTCCTCCTCCCGTTCCATGTCTTCATTATTAACGAAGACAGATTTGTATAGTAATGTATGCGGGTGAACAGCTGCAGAATGGGATAAAGGATTAGCAGTAGGACCGAAAGTTGGAGGATTGTCAGATTACGACTCCTATGGTGACAACAGAAAGACTCGCTCCCCCGGGTCAAGAAGACACGACGCGGAAGTTAATAGTGCGCCATCCACAGGCACCACCCAGACTCATGCTGAGAAATCATTAGTGCAAACTGTGCAGCCACAAAGGGACCCAAGAGGTAAAGGGGCCACTACCTCCAAAGCAGGTGGAATTGGGCATTATGATGATCTGACTCCAACGGGCCCATACGTATATCCTTCTTGCACAGGGGCCATTTTCTGTCTGTGTCCGCTGCTGCTTTAGGGTGATGGATATCGGTATGTTCACAGCGTGACTATTTTTATGGTCGTACGTTTACTTATATCTTGTCGATTATATAGCGCCAACAAATTCCGCAGAGATTGTAATTGCTCATATCAGCAATCATAGTTTCCCAATCAAATACAAACCGGGAAAAATTTACTTTTCCTAGGGTTCGACTATGGAGCAAAATATGCTGATTTTTTTTCTCCTTATTTTACACATCTGATTTTAGCCTGATTTATTGCTTGTCCAGCACTCTGCTTACGTCATGACTTCGAAGGCTCAAAATGCAACAATGTGCCATGTTCTGCCAATAATTACAAAATCAACCAACCAAGAAGTGGTTATCTCTACTGTACTGCCTACTACCTCCACTGTTCTGCCCTCTACCTCCACTGTACTGCCCTCTACCTGTACTGTACTACCCTCTACCTCCACTGTACTGCCCTCTACCTGTACTGTACTACCCTCTACCTCCACTGTACTGCCCTCTGCCTGTACTGTACTACCCTCTACCTCCACTGTACTGCCCTCTGCCTGTACTGTACTACCCTCTACCTCCACTGTACTACCCTCTACCTCCACTGTACTGCCCTCTGCCTGTACTGTACTACCCTCTACCTCCACTGTACTGCCCTCTACCTGTACTGTACTACCCACTACCTCCACTTTACTACCCACTACCTCCACTGTACTGCCCTCTACCTCCACTGTACTACCCTCTGCCTGTACTGTACTACCCTCTACCTCCACTGTACTGCCCTCTGCCTCTACTGTACTGCCCACTACTTCTACTATACTGCCCACTACCTCCACTGTACTGCCCTCTACCTCCACTGTTCTACCCTCTGCCTGTACTGTACTACCTTCTACCTCCACTGTACTGCCTACTACCTCCACTGTACTGCCTACTACCTCCACTGTACTGCCTACTACCCCCACTGTACTGCCCTCTGCCTCTACTGTACTGCCCACTACTTCTACTATACTGCCCACTACCTCCACTGTACTGCCCTCTACCTCCACTGTACTACCCTCTGCCTGTACTGTACTACCTTCTACCTCCACTGTACTGCCTACTACCTCCACTGTACTGCCTACTACCTCCACTGTACTGCCTACTACCTCCACTGTTCTGCCCTCTACCTCCACTGTACTACCCTCTACCTCCACTGTACTGCCCTCTGCCTGTACTGTACTACCTTCTACCTCCACTGTACTGCCTACTACCTCCACTGTTCTGCCCTCTACCTCTACTGTACTGCCCTCTACCTCTACTGTACTACCCTCTACCTCCACTGTACTGCCCTCTGCCTGTACTGTACTACCCTCTACCTCCACTGTACTGCCCTCTACCTCTACTGTACTGCCCTCTGCCTGTACTGTACTACCCTCTACCTCCACTGTACTGCCCTCTACCTCTACTGTACTACCTTCTACCTGTACTTCATGTACTGTGCTGCCTGCTACCTGTACTACATCTACTGTACTACCCTCTACCTGTACTATACTGCCCTCTTCCTGTACTGTACTGCCCTCTACCTCTATTGTACTGCCCTCTACCTGCACTGTACTGCTCTCTACCTGTACTACATGTACTGTACTGCCCTCGACCTGTATTCATGTACTGTGCTGCCTGCTACCTGTACTACATGTACTGTACTGCCCTCTACCTCCACTGTACTGCCCTCTATCTGTACTGTACTGCCCTCTACCTGTACTGTACTGCCCTCTACCTCCACTGTACTGCCCTAAACCTGTACTGTACTGCCCTCTACCTATACTTCACTTACTGTGCTGCCTGCTACATGTACTACCTCCACTGTACTGCCTACTACCTCCACTGTACTGCCTACTACCTCCACTGTACTGCCCTCTGCCTCTACTGTACTGCCCACTACTTCTACTATACTGCCCACTACCTCCACTGTACTGCCCTCTACCTCCACTGTACTACCCTCTGCCTGTACTGTACTACCTTCTACCTCCACTGTACTGCCTACTACCTCCACTGTACTGCCTACTACCTCCACTGTACTGCCTACTACCTCCACTGTTCTGCCCTCTACCTCCACTGTACTACCCTCTACCTCCACTGTACTGCCCTCTGCCTGTACTGTACTACCTTCTACCTCCACTGTACTGCCTACTACCTCCACTGTTCTGCCCTCTACCTCTACTGTACTGCCCTCTACCTCTACTGTACTACCCTCTACCTCCACTGTACTGCCCTCTGCCTGTACTGTACTACCCTCTACCTCCACTGTACTGCCCTCTACATCTACTGTACTACCTTCTACCTGTACTTCATGTACTGTGCTGCCTGCTACCTGTACTACATCTGCTGTACTACCCTCTACCTGTACTATACTGCCCTCTTCCTGTACTGTACTGCCCTCTACCTGCACTGTACTGCTCTCTACCTGTACTACATGTACTGTACTGCCCTCGACCTGTATTCATGTACTGTGCTGCCTGCTACCTGTACTACATGTACTGTACTGCCCTCTACCTCCACTGTACTGCCCTCTATCTGTACTGTACTGCCCTCTACCTGTACTGTACTGCCCTCTACCTCCACTGTACTGCCCTAAACCTGTACTGTACTGCCCTCTACCTATACTTCACTTACTGTGCTGCCTGCTACATGTACTACCTCTACTGTACTGCCCTCTACCTCTACTGTACTGCCCTCTACCTCTATTGTACTGCCCTCTACCTGCACTGCTCTCTACCTGTACTACATGTACTGTACTGCCCTCAACCTGTACTGTACTGCCCTCTACCTGTATTCATGTTCTGTGCTGCCTGCTACCTGTACTACATGTACTGTACTGCCCTCTACCTCTATTGTACTGCCCTCTACCTCTATTGTACTGCTCTCTACCTGTTCTACATGTACTGTACTGCTCTCGACCTGTACTGTACTGCCCTCTAGCTGTACTGTACTGCCCTCAACCTGTACTGTACTGCCCTCTACCTGTATTCATGTACTGTGCTGCCTGCTACCTGTACTATCTTTACTGTACTGTCCTCTACCTCTACTGTACTGCCCTCTACCTGTACTTCACCTGCTGTGCTGTCTGCTATTTGTACTTCCTGTAGTGTACTGCCCTCTACCTGTACTGCACTGCCCTCTACCTCTATTGTACTGCCCTCTACCTGTACTGTACTGCTCTCTACCTGTACTACATGTACTGTGCTGTCTGCTACCTGTACTACCTGTACTGTACTGCCCTCTACCTGTACTTCACGTACTGTGCTGTCTGCTACCTGTACTGTACTGCCCTCTACCTGTATTGTACTGCCCTCTACCTGTCCTGTACTGCCCACTACCTGTACTTAACGTACTGTGCTGTCTGCTAACTGTACTGCCCTCTACCTGTACTTCACGTACTGTGCTGTCTGCTATCTGTACTACCTGTACTGTACTGCCCTCTACCTGTACTGTGCTGTCTGCTACCTGTACTTCACGTACTGTGCTGTCTGCTACCTGTACTACCTGTACTGTACTGCCCTCTACCTGTACTGTGCTGTCTGCTACCTGTACTTCACGTACTGTGCTGTCTGCTACCTGTACTACCTGTACTGTACTGCCCTCTACCTGTACTGTGCTGTCTGCTACCTGTACTTCACATACTGTGCTGTCTGCTACCTGTACTACCTGTACTGTGCTGTCTGCTACCTGTACTTAACGTACTGTGCTGTCTGCTACCTGTACTGTACTGCCCTCTACCTGTACTAAATGGCCTTTACTGCTATTCACCTGTACTCCATGCACTGTACTGTCCTCCACCTGTACTCCATGCACTGTACTGTCCTCCACCTGTACTCCATGCACTGTACTGTCCTCCACCTGTACTCCATGCACTGTACTGTCCTCCACCTGTACTCCATGCACTGTACTGCTGGTACTGTTACCCTCTACCTTTGCCAGTACTATATATACTGTACTGCCCTCTATTTCTAATTCGGGTACTGGACCCTTTGCAGCAGAGCACCCTGCCAGAAATGCTCAGCTTTGGCTCTTATAAATGTAGTAGGATAGGCTAACACTAGTGGATAGAACAAGACTTGTGTCTAAAGTGTCTCATGATCTTAAATCAACACGATTTAATAATAAAGCACATATTGAGTGTTGTCCGCCAAGTATAAGCCCTTTCACGTGGCCTCTAATGTCAGGACTCGTAAATAAATTTCCGTTTGTAAAATCCGTTTAGGGAAGAGCATTGTCTGTAATGTATAGAGCGGCCGCTCCATTACTATGGGCCCTTACACAGAACATATTGCAATTTCTGATGATTGCGGTTCTCAAATTGCTCGATGTAGATCAGGCCCTGCGTAGAATATTCCAGGACGTGAAGGTAACCTGCCCGAGATTGCAGCTGCTGAGAGATTAACCCTATTAAGTGTAATGCTCCCTGACGCCAAGCTTCATCAGCAGATTCCAGCCTGAAGCGCAGACGTAAAGGTATTAATGGATTGTCATATATTACCGCACAAATCCCAGGATGATGATCACAACAGACTCTCCTTCCTACAGCTCCTTGCATTCGTTCTACTGTCTCCATCCATCTTTCCTTGGTGGATCTCACCCACTCCTCATTAGTCAGTGGGCTGCCAGAGGTTGCACTGGTGAAAATTATATTCTAGGCCTGTATTAGGTGGAATTGGCTTAACGAGGGTCTTATAGGCCTTTGTTTCAGCCTGATTGACACGTCTAATGACTTCCAGAGCAAACTGTATGTTGGGGTCCCGACTCCGCCATGTAACCATTATCGGCAAATATGGTCAGAAAATGAAAACGTTTCTAATTATTGGACGTCACTCTCCAGTCATCCATAGGAATCCACAATTACCCCGCACCTCTAGGGCTGCACCAGTGTAGCAGAACCCCTTTATTTCCTGGGACGCCCCTTTATTTCCTGGAACCCCTAGTGTGACGATTCACACCGTGACTGTCACCCCTACGTCACGGAACGGGGTGACTTTAGGCCAACAGACGGCTATCACATGTGCAGGGGGCTTATCTTAGTTATCCCTCCACTGATACAATGTGATGAAAACGCACACAAGGCTATTGAGCAGGGGCTTATTTTAGTTATCCCACTGCTCTGCAATATAACACGAACTGCAGGGATTTATGTATATCCCGCTTTACAATTCCGCTTGAAAACTTGCAGCTCTCTGGCGCCCCCCTCACCCTCAGGTCAGACTAGGTACTGTACCTAGGGTAATTAGTCGCCAGAAAGGCTGCCTGCTATGTACTGGCTATTGGGCACGCTGCAGCGAGGCGATATAACTACTCTCACTCAGGCAGGAACAATAATTATCAACACCGCCATCGCTACAACGACTCCCAAAGGCACAGAACAAGGTATGCTGCCACCAGCTTCGATTAACGGGTCCGAAACTAACCCAAAACAGTAGCATAATTCCCTTCAGAAGACTTAAGGTATGTTTTAGAGCAGGAAGAATGAAAACTAGTAATTTAAATATTTTACTCCGAAAGATTAAGGCAGTGTTTATAAAAAGTTATATAAAGATGTTACAATATGAGACAATTGGAAATATGTACAAAGGTAATTATAACATAACGGGATTAAATGAGAAAAGGTAAAACTCACATGTTCTCAGATCATTTCAGGCAAAAACCATGCTGGCAGGCAGAGCCCAGATGTCCCAGTGCATAGTACAGCTCCTCAGGCAAAACTGAAGACTGGGTGAAGTGCAGAAACTTAAAAACTGCAGCCTCGTGACATCACTAAAGGGGTTGAGTTAACACCGCCCTCAGCTCCTCAGCTGTACAGTTTTCTCCAACATTAATTATAATTCTTGTATTTTCGTTCCCGAACATGTCAGAATCATAACACACCCAGCATTCATCTTATTTTAAAATTGGCTTTCTAATGAGACCAAATTTGAGCTCGTTGGGACGCCCGGTTCCGGAGAAATCCGTACTCTGTACCCATTGGAATTAGAAGCTCGCGCTTACAGTGGCTGACAGATCCGCCGATGGAGATTCGCAACATGGACTTATTATTTTCCTAGCCCAAATCGGTGGCCCAATATCTTACTATAACTGGACAAAGAACCGCATGTCTTGAGAGAGATATCAGACCAGTTTCAGCTAGAGCGGTTGTAAAAATTCCTTTTGTGGGAGGGAATGAGTAAGTTGCCCAGACCCTGGAATTTGCAGCTAGAAGCCATAAAACCTCTTCTACACACACATTTCGGGAAACAGAAACACACAGAGAAGGGGGGGTTTTAGCCCACAGCATGGGTGCTCACAGGCAAAGCTACAAAATCATATTACATTTCATACAATATCGTGACACCTAGTTTCTCATTTGGCTGATAAGCAGGATTGCAGTGGCTCTATATTTTGTCTAAAACAGAATGATCCCTATGACATCTGTATGTCCTACTATATCGATGGCGGCTGTTGAATACAGCTTTCATAAAGATCTAAAAGATGTTTAGCTAACATAAATGATAAAATAGACAATGATTCTATTAAATAGTACACAATGTCTTCCAGTGGGGTGAGGAGACCGATTTGGAAACTTATTAGGGACTATATTTACATCGACCCGGAGGGGAAGGGAAGTGATTTGGAAACTTATTAGGGACTATGTATACATCTGCCTGGAGGGGAAGGAGACTGATTTGGAAACTTATTAGAGACTATATTTACATCTCCTTGGAGAGGAAGGAGACAGACTTGGAAACTTATTAAGGTACCGTCACACATAGCGACGCTGCAGCGATACCGACAACGATCCGGATCGCTGCAGCGTCGCTGTTTGGTCGCTGGAGAGCTGTCACACAGACCGCTCTCCAGCGACCAACGATCCCGAGGTCCCCGGTAACCAGGGTAAACATCGGGTAACTAAGCGCAGGGCCGCGCTTAGTAACCCGATGTTTACCCTGGTTACCATCCTAAAAAGTAAAAAAACAAACGCTACATACTTACCTTCCGCTGTCTGTCCTCGGCGCTCTGCTTCTCTGGTCTGGCTGTGAGCGCCGGGCAGCCAGAAAGCAGAGCAATGACGTCACCGCTCTGCTTTCCGGCTGACCGACGCTCACAGCCAGAGCAGGAGGAGAGCAGAGCACAGCGCTGGAGGACAGACAGCGGTAGGTAAGTATGTAGTGTTTGTTTTTTTACTTTTAGGATGGTAACCAGGGTAAACATCGGGTTACTAAGCGCGGCCCTGCGCTTAGTTACCCGATGTTTACCCTGGTTACCAGCGAAGACATCGCTGAATCGGTGTCACACACGCCGATTCAGCGATGTCTACGGGGAGTCCAGCGACGAAATAAAGTTCTGGACTTTCTTCCCCGACCAGCAACAGCACAGCAGGGGCCTGATCGCTGCTGCCTGTCACACTGGACGATATCGCTAGCGAGGACGCTGCAACGTCACGGATCGCTAGCGATATCGTCTAGTGTGACAGTACCTTTAGGGACTATATTTAATCTGCCTGGAGGGGAAGGAGACAGGGTAGAAGGAGATTGACTAAGGAACTTATTGGGGACTTTATTTACATCTGCCTGGAGGTGAAGGAAACAGATTAAGGACTTATTGTGGTCTATAGTTCTATCAGCGTGGAAGGGAAGGAGACTGACTAGGAACTTATTGGGGACTAAATTTATATTTGCCTGGAGGGGAAGGAGACAAACTAGGGACTTATTGGGGTCTATATTTATATTTGTCAGAAGGAGAAGGAGACAGACTGGAAGCTTATTTTAGACTATATATTTGCCTGGAAGGGAAGGAGACAGACTGGGGACTTATTGGAGTCTATTTATATCAGCCTGGAGGGGAAAGAGACTGACAAGGAACTTATTGGGGACTATATTTATATTTTGCTGGAGGGGTAGGAGAATGACTAGAGAAGTTGTTTGAGAATATATTTGCTTCTGCCTGGAGGGGAAGGAGATTGACTAAGTAAGGAACTTATTGGGGACTATACTTTCAGCTTCCTAGCAAGGAAGGAGTTTTGTTAGGGAACTTACTGCAGATTATATTTTAATCTGCCTGGAGGGGAAGGAGACTGACTAGGTAGCATAATTTGGATTATATTTACAACTTTTAGAAGGAGAAGGAGACTGATGTTATACATGCACATAATATGTATTTTTTTTTTCGCATGCTGTAAATGCTGCTGTTCTCCTGAATCTGATGTTGTTTTTCTTTTGCTCCAGTGCCTCTCCATTCCTGAGCTATTACCCATTCTTCCATCTATATGATTCTAGTGTTTTTAGGCAAGTGGGCGTTGTCCTCAACTCTTTCTTGTGGGCCTTTTGTTCAGGGCCCTGCCCATTTGTCTTAAAGATTAGGTTTACCTGTAGTGAAGAGGGGGGCATATCTCAGGAACAAAGAGGTGCAGAAACAAACGAAAAACATCGCCAGTATCAGGAGAACAGCAGCATTTACACCGGGTAAAAAATATGTACATATCTATTGGAAGTGACAGGTCCTCTTAAACAGGAGTTTATGCTGCGCATACAGTAATGGTACCAACCCGAGAGAGTCACAAATGAGAATTATACTATGCATTATGGGGCTATAAATCATTGTGTGTTTGGCTTATCACATCATTATAGTATTCGTACACAGAATAAGCATTAAATCACGCATCGTCTCACACCAAGAGCAGCCATCAAGGTTAATAAGAAAAACATCAACCACTAATTTGTCATTTTATGCAAAAGTCCATAAATTAGGAATTGTCGACTTTTGCAGATTGCTGCTAAACTACATTTCCCATGATGCAATATTGTGGAGGCGTCAAAACCAGAGGATGAAGGAAAAAAAAACAATAAAAAAAAGGATAATGGAAGAAGATAAATGATACGGTTGTAGGAAAGAAGGACATTGAATGAAGGGAGGGAGGGCGATCTCATCCTATCATTATAGCAGATGGTCGGACAAAGCGCAGCTGCAGCCCTCCCTGGTGACGAACGCGCGAGTATTAGAGCCGTGACTCAGCAGTCCGTGCAGGGTGCAACTCCCTCTCCGCTGGCCGTAGGGTCAGATCGTATTATTCCTCATAAGCTGCTAAGACGCCCTGCCCTATGCACCACCATAATGACCACTGGTTTGTGTCTGATAATAAATCGAGTTTCTTTATGAAGCTCCACCTTCGATAAAAACTAAAGCCTCATTCAGAAATTGCATTTTTAAATTGCAGTTTTTTAATTGCTATGAATTAGACTAGAATTGGACTGGAATTGACTGGAAGGTAAAGGAATAGAAAACCACTATAATGTTTCGGTTTCTATTCACATTCACCCCCATACTACTTTATTTCTTCCTATCTCCTGTAGTCCCTCCACCCAGTAAGGAACTAGTCATTTCTTCCTCCACCCTCCCCAGCCACCTCACCTCCTCCACAGAACTATTCCTCCACATACAATCCTTTCTCTCCAGGCACACACGGCCACAGCATGACCTATCCAGCTCACACCTTCTAACACTCAGTCTGCTGCTCCTCATTGCTGGCGACATATCCCCAAATCCTGGCCCTCCTCATCATATTCCCACACTCATTTCTAATCCCCTACCACAATCCCCTACACGTCCTCGCAACTACAGTAACCTCATACCCATTCATCCAGCCCCCACTCCCCCAATTTCCCTATCTGGAGCACTATGGAACGCACGCTCTGTCTGCAATAAACTTTCATTTATCCATGACCTCTTTATCAATAACAAACTCTCCTTCCTCGGCATCACTGAAACCTGGCTCACCCCTTCTGACACAGTCTCCCCTGCTGCACTCTCTTACGGTGGCTTCCACCTTTCCCACACACCCCGCCCCAGCAGCAAGCATGGCGGAGGAGTTGGTTTTCTCCTGTCAGATAACTGCTCCTTCACCCCAATTCCACTGCCACCCTCTGTCACCCTCCCTTCCTTTGAGGTGCACTCTGTGCGCATCTACTCCCCCTCCAACCTCCAACTGGCTGTCATCTACCGTCCCCCAGGGCCAGCCACCACCTTCTTTGACCACTTCACCACCTGGCTTCTCCATTTCCTCGCCGCTGACATCCCCACTATCATCATGGGCGACTTCAACATCCCCATTGACACTTCCCTCTCAGCTGCCACTAAACTTCTATCTCTCACTTCCTCCTTTAGCCTCACTCAATGGTCTTCTACAGCCACCCACAAAGATGGTCACACACTGGACCTCATTTTCACCCGCCTCTGCTCCCTATCTAACCTCTCAAACTCACCTCTTCCTCTTTCTGACCACAACCTACTTACATTCTCTTCCCTTTCCACTCCTTGTCTACAACCCCCACCCCACAAACTCTCACACCCTCGCAGAAATCTTAAACACCTTGATCTTCACTCACTCTCTGAATCCCTCCTCTCTCTCACAGACATAAGCTCCCTACACAATGTGGATGATGCTGCCGCTCTATATAACACCACAATAGCTGCAGCTTTGGAATTTCTTGCCCCTCTCACACATACCAAAGCTCGCAAAATCAACAGACAACCCTGGCACACCAGCATGACCAAAGAACTGAGGCGAGCTTCCAGAGCTGCTGAGCGCAGATGGAAAAGATCCCACTCCAACGAGCACTTCATCGCATTCAAACAGTCCCTCACTACTTTCAAAACCACACTCGCCACAGCAAAACAAACCTACTTCTCATCTCTCATATCCTCCCTGTCTCACAACCCCAAACAGTTATTCAACACCTTCAACTCTCTCCTCCGTCCCCCAGCACCTCCTCCCTCCCCACTCATCTCAGCTGAAGACTTTGCCTCATTTTTCAAGCAGAAAATTGAGAACATCAGAGACAGTTTTAGTAAACAACCCCCAGAACCCTTCCTCCCAACTACCCAGCCCTCCACCTCCAAAACCAACTTCTCCACCATTACAGAAGACGGACTCTCCACTCTACTCTCAAGATCGCATCTCACCACCTGTGCACTTGACCCACTCCCATCCCACTTCATCCCAAACCTCACCACAGTCTTCATCCCAATCCTAACCCATCTCTTCAACCTATCACTAACAACTGGCATTTTCCCCTCAAGCTTTAAACATGCCTCAATCACACCTATCCTCAAAAAGCCCTCTCTTGACCCATCCTCTGTATCTAGCTATCGCCCTATATCACTTCTCCCCTTTGCCTCAAAACTACTGGAACAACATGTCCATCTTGAACTGTCCTCCCATCTATCTTCCTGCTCCTTCTTCGACCGCTTTCAATCAGGCTTTCGGTCACACCACTCCACTGAAACTGCCCTAACTAAGGTCACCAATGACCTATTAACTGCCAAGAGCAAGCGACACTACTCTGTCCTCCTCCTCCTGGACCTGTTCTCTGCCTTTGACACAGTGGACCATTCCCTATTATTACAGACCCTCTCATCCCTTGGCATCACAGAATTGGCCCTATCCTGGATCTCATCATACCAACTGACCGTACATTCAGCGTCTCCCACTCACACACCACCTCCTCACCTCGCCCCCTATCTGTCGGAGTCCCGCAAGGTTCAGTTCTAGGACCCCTGCTCTTCTCCATTTACACCTTTGGCCTGGGACAGCTCATAGAATCTCATGGTTTTCAGTATCATCTCTACGCTGACGACACACAGATCTACATCTCTGGACCAGATATCACCACCCTACTAACCAGAATCCCTCAATGTCTGTCTGCTATTTCATCCTTCTTCTCCACTAGATTTCTAAAACTTAACATGGACAAAACAGAATTCATCATCTTTCCCCCATCTCACACGACCTCCCCAACGAACCTATCCATTACAGTAAACGGCTGCCCGCTCTCCCCAGTCCCACAAGCCCGCTGTCTTGGGGTAATCCTTGACACTGATCTCTCCTTCAAACCGCATATCCAAGCCCTTTCCACTTCCTGCCGCCTCCAACTCAAAAATATTTCACGGATCCGCACATTCCTAAACCAAGAATCTGCAAAGACCCTAGTCCATGCCCTCATCATCTCCCGCCTTGACTACTGTAACCTCCTGCTCTGTGGCCTCCCCTCTAACACTCTTGCACCCCTCCAATCTATTCTAAACTCTGCTGCCCGACTAATCCACCTGTCCCCCCGCTATTCCCCGGCCTCTCCCCTCTGTCAATCCCTTCACTGGCTCCCCATCACCCAGAGACTCCAGTACAAAAGCCTAACCATGACATACAAAGCCATCCACAACCTGTCTCCTCCATACATCTGTGACCTCGTCTCCCGGTACTTTCCTGCACGCAACCTCCGATCCTCACAAGATCTCCTTCTCTACTCCCCTATTATCTCCTCTTCCCACAATCGTATACAAGATTTCTCTCGCGTATCACCCCTACTCTGGAACTCTCTACCACAACATATCAGACTCTCACCTACCATCGAAACCTTCAAAAAGAACCTGAAGACCCACCTCTTCCGACAAGCCTACAACCTGCAGTAACCACCGATCGACCAAACCGCTGCACGGCCAGCTCTACCCTCACCTATTGTATCCTCACCCATCCCTTGTAGATTGTGAGCCCTCGCGGGCAGGGTCCTCTCTCCTCCTGTACCAGTTATGACTTGTATTGTTCAAGATTATTGTACTTGTTTTATTATGTATACCCCTCCTCACATGTAAAGCGCCATGGAATAAATGGCGCTATAATAATAAATAATAATAATAATTCAGACGTCCATTCCTCACATACTAGTTTTTCACGGACAGATCATGCAGCTGTCAGGCTCTGTTCACATTGCAGTTTTCCATAGTTTTTTTTTTTCAGCAGGCAAAATCTGCTCTCTTGGCAGTAAAGAAGCTGCATATAAAAAAGTAGGTTTTGCTGCTTTTTTGTAGCTTTTTTGGTGCTAATATGTGTCATTTGTCTAGGTTACATGTTTAATAGTGATGAGCGAACGTGCTGGGATAAGGTGTTATCTGAGCATGCTCGGGTGCTAACCGAGTGAGTTCTGTGTGCTCGAAAAATATGTTCAAGTCCCCGCGGCCGCATGTCTTGCAGCTGTTAGACACCATAACACATGCAGGGATTACCTGTTTGTTAGGTAATCCATGCTTGTGTTACTGACGTGCAGCAGTGGGGACTCACACATAGTATTCGAGCACACCTGAGCATGCTCAGATAACACCTTAATTGAGCACGTTCGCTCATCACTAATGTTTAATTAAGTAAGTTTTATTCAGCAAAAATGCATGTTTGTGAGGTTTTTTTCGAGCATTTTTGCACTTACTCATTGCTTTTTATGGGTAAACAAAATGAAAAAGAAGTGACATGCTGCAGATTTTTAAAAAAGCTGCAGTTTTCCAATTTGGTCAAGAAAAAAAAAAACAATGTGTGCATGAGACTTCTGAAATCTCATAGCTTTTGCTGATACTGTAAAAAGCAGTTTTTAATTTGCATTAAAAATTCTGAATAAAAACAACATGTGAACATAGGCTTAGGACACATTTTTGTCTCTTGTGCAGTTTCTTCTCAGGTCAGGCAGGGCGGATTACCGCTGACGTCACTGAGCATGTGCAGACTCACAGCCTGACCTGAGGTGAACTTGACACCGTGGGAAAACGTTCAGAAACTTTCCCACGCTAACGAGTTCATGTCCGGTCTGGCGGAGAGGCTGCGCAGGCAGCTTTTCATTCATTACACAGTGGTTTACAGTCAGGGCGGTAGCACTAGCACCGCTCCCGGCTGTAAACTATTTAACCCCTTGAGCTGGATTGCAGAGTGGGACTTGACTGTACGGCGGACAGGTATGGGATATTGTTGTTTTTTTATTTTGGATTTTTTTTTACAACAGAACGAGGGCTTTGCTTGGATTGAGAGTGTAATAAAGATGTTAAACCTCTGGGTTTCATTATTTCATTAAATTTTTTTCAAATATGAAAAAACCCCTTTAACTCCATTTTTTTTTTTTTTTTTTTTTTTTAAACATCATTTTTATTGGTTGTTTTTTTTTTTTTTTTTAAACAAATAAGTACAATACATATTGCAAGTGTTACTTTAAATTATTACACAGAAATAAAACACTCGTTAATCTTTATAACACAAATAATATTAACATGTCCCCTAATGTCCACATCTAACCCACTTCAATGATTGGAGTCCGACAATCAAATCTAGAACATACACCAACTGATGCCTTTATCATGTGACAAACTTTAATTTATCCAAACTACCACTTAAATCTTCTAACAAATACCAATCTGAATTAACAAAGGGCCTCATTATCTCTTGAATTTCCCCTGTCGACAGTAGGGATTCTATGAACACTCTCCATTTTTTGAAAAATCTTTTCGTCATCTTATCTTTATCCCTTTCTGCTTCTCTTTTTTCTAAATATAGGACAGCCATTAGTCCTGCTTTAATCTCTTTTATCCCTGGGAGTAAACTAGCCAACCAATATTGCAAAATTAAACGTTTTGTCACCAAAGCAATAGTATGGAACAGATCATGTAACTGTCCCCCTCTTGTTTTGCCTGTCGTATAATGAAACAACCAGCACATCGGGCTAGAGTCTACCCAAATCCCACACATCTGTAGATACATATCTTGAACCATGGTCCAAAGCTCTTGTGTCTTGGGACACGACCACATGCCATGCTCCATATCTGTTCTTGATGCGCTACATTTGGGGCAACTCATCTGCCTATCAGGGTTCTGTGGAGTTGGCGGTATATTAACGCCACATATTATTTTATGCATTATTCTAAATTGGCTATCCCTCCATTGCTCATTTATGATATGTTCCCTTACCAATTTCCATCCATGTAGTATTTTATGCTCAAGTTCTTCATCTTGCATGAATTTTTCCCATTTGCAAAACACTTTGTCTGACCCTGATGGTCGTAATACATCTCTCAACGACCCATATATCGAGGAGATCGATATTTCCTTAATGTCTTTAGTGACTAAGTCTCCCCACACATCTGAGTCAACCTCCTTCCTTACATCTTGTAAGAAATCTAGTACATAATGCTTCAGTTGACTATATAGCATCAAATGGAATCCCGGTAGCTCATATTTGTCTAAGGCCGGCGTCACACACAGCGTAAAACAATACGGTCCGTATATTACGGCCGTAATACGCTCAAAAGTCCCGAAAAAAGTGGTCCGTAGCTCCTCCGTAGGCAGGGTGTGTCAGCGTTTTTTGCGCATGGCATCCTCCATATGTAATCCGTATGGCATCCGTACTGCGTGGTTTTCTCGCAGGCTAGCAAAACCAACATACCGCTATAGAAGTGATCCATGTGTCCCAAAAAGAAAAGAAAATATATATATACTGTCTATATATATATATATGTCAGTAGACACATATATTAGAGAGAAAAGCCGGTAATTCAGTGCGGTGTACAGTAAAATCACACTGACAGCTTACAGTAGAATAGGTAGAATAAATGTGTACACATAGAATAGGTATATATATATATATGTCAGTGAGACACATATATGTATATATATTAATATTTATTCCAGCGCTATACAGCTTGAAAGCCGGTAATTCAATTACCGGCTTTTTCTTTCTCCTTCCTAAAACCCGACATGATTTGAGACATGGTTTACATACAGTAAACCATGTCTTCTCTCCATTTTTTTTGCAGATTCCACACTACTAATGTCAGTAGTGTGTATCTGCAAAATTTGGCCGTTCTAGCTCTTAAAATAAAGGGTTAAATGGCGGAAAAAATTGGCGTGGGCTCCCGCGCAATTTTCTCCACCAGAGTAGTAAAGCCAGTGACTGAGGGCAGATATTAATAGCCTGGAGAGGGTCCACGGTTATTGGCCCCCCCCCCTGGCTAAAAATATCTGCCCCCAGCCACCCCAGAAAAGGCACATCTGGAAGATGCGCCTATTCTGGCACTTGGCCACTCTCTTCCCATTCCCGTGTAGCGGTGGGATATGGGGTAATGAAGGGTTAATGCCACCTTGCTATTGTAAGGTGACATTAAGCCTAATTAATAATGGAGAGGCGTCAATTATGACACCTATCCATTATTAATCCAATTGTAGTGAAGGGTTAAATAAAACACAAACACATTATTTAAAATTATTTTAATGAAATAAAAACAATGGTTGTTGCAGTATTTTATTCAACGCCCAATCCAGTCACTGAAGACCCTCGTTCTGTGAGTAAAAAAACATAATAAACCAACAATATACTTACCCTCCGCAGATCTGTAACGTCCAGCGATGTAAATCCTTCTGAAGGGGTTAAAACATTTTGCAGCAAGGAGCTGTGCTAATGCAGGCTGCTCCTTGCTGCAAAACCCCAGGGAATGAGGCTAAAAATAGATCAATGATCTATATTTAGCTTCATTTGCGGTGAGGCGCCCTCTGCTGGCTGTTCATAGATCGTGGGAAATTACCTAGAAAGCTCCC
Source organism: Ranitomeya imitator (assembly GCF_032444005.1). Classification (NCBI taxonomy): domain Eukaryota; kingdom Metazoa; phylum Chordata; class Amphibia; order Anura; family Dendrobatidae; genus Ranitomeya; species Ranitomeya imitator. Next base: position 115,951,650 of record NC_091291.1, on the reverse strand, counting down.
TGGCTACTGACATTAGTAGTGTGGAATCTGCAAAAAAAATGGAGAGAAGACATGGTTTACTCTATGTAAACCATGTCTCAAATCATGTCGGGTTTTAGGAAGGAGAAGGAAAAAGCCGGTAATTGAATTACCGGCTTTCAAGCTGTCTAGCGCTGGAATAAATATTAATATATATACATATATGTGTCTCACTGACATATATATATATATATCTATTCTATGTGAACACATTTATTCTACCTATTCTACTGTAAGCTGTCAGTGTGATTTTACTGTACACCGCACTGAATTGCCGGCTTTTCTCTCTAACAGCGCTGCGTATTTCTCGCAAGTCACACTGCTTGTCCGTGTGTAATCCGTATTTTTCACGCTTCCATAGACTTTCATTGGCGTATTTCTTGCGCAGTACGGTGACAAACGCAGCATGCTGCGATTTTGTACGGCCGTAGAAAGCCGTATAATACTGATAAGTAAAATACGGCAAATAGGAGCATAGAGAATAATTGTGCCGTATTTTTTGCGAGTTTTACGGACGTAGATTCTGCGCTCTTACGTCCGTAAAACTCGCAAGTGTGACGCCGGCCTCATACCTCAGATCCCGTCAGCCACCGACCTTCCTGTAAATGTAGTAAATCTTCTAGTGTCTGTACTCCTTTTCTAGACCATTCTATGAATAATTTATTTTCCCTTCCCAATTTAAAGGCTGGAAATGACCAAGGATTCAGGTGCTTTGACACTCTCCATGACATTTTCAGTTTTTTCCTTACTGCTTTCCATGTAGCAATAGTGTCTTTACAAATAACCGAGTGTTTAATATTTGGTGGTAAGTATGACAGTGGCGTGTGAAGCAATGCTGTTCCATTTTTTTTTTTTTTTTTTTTTTAAAGTCATTTTATAATAATTCTAAGTTCTCGCTATGATTATAATAAAATGAATCTTCGCACAGGTCTGAAAAATGGCTTTTTAATTCTTAACATCACAAGCCGGTTTCAGGGTTAAATGCAAGTATGAAATCACTAACACCAGTGATCCCTTTAAGGTCCGAACCTTTCAGATAGGTCACCGCCAAGCTGGCCATAATGGAAGCAAATGACGATCATATCACGCTGGATCAGCCATAGGTCTCGGCAATGATTCATTTCACGATTATGCGAAGTCTCTTGTTTTGTCGCCACCAACGAACATTAAGTTAATGAGGTAAATATGAGACACGTTCGTTAGTCATTGGCCGTAACCTGTCATCCTGCTACCACCTTAAAGGGTTATTCTCATCATCATAAAATGTGAAAATTGCAGAGTACTTGTAGAAACAAGCAACTTTGCCATTTACCTCTTGTTCAATTTATTTCCTCTTTACAAGAAAGGATGGATTTTTATTGTGTACTGCTTGATGTATAGGTTACTGTCTACTGCTGCAGAGGTGGCCGGTCTCTTTCCCAAGCTACTCCGGCTACTTTCCCAAGATGAGTTTTTCACGTTGTGCATTTTTTTTAAAAAATGCAAGTAACCTATTTTACTTAATGGGTGCGGAGAATCTGTAACATCAAAAGCTCATCGTGGGAACATACAGTAGCTTTACAAGCTTTTTCCTAAAGAGCTTGTAAGCGCTGCTCTGAAGCTGGATCTGGTCAGTTTTAGTGCCCCTTCAATGCTGTAAAGGCAAATCTGCCACTTATAGCAGCATCAGAGCGGGCACAACCATGCTTCCGGTACAAACTGTTAATCATCAGGAGCGCTCCACCTCCTGGCAAGCAGGAAGCCAGGAGGCAAAGGAGATCGATTTTGACACCATGCCTTTAAGACTTCTTTCACACTCACCATTCTTTCAGCATTTGTAAACATTTCTATTTTGAAGAATTGCAGGCTTTTTCATAGCATTTTCAACAAATGTAGTGGTATTTTTTTATACGGAAGTATGAATGAAGAAGCCCATTAGTGGGCACTGATTGGCTGCAGCGCTTACATGACATATCAATGTTACACCAGCGCAATAGGCAATTTTTTGATAATAGCTTCCCTTTAACCCCTTCATGACCCAGCCTATTTTGACCTTAAAGACCTTGCCGTTTTTTGCAATTCTGACCAGTGTCCCTTTATGAGGTAATAACTCAGGAACGCTTCAACGGATCCTAGCGGTTCTGAGATTGTTTTTTCGTGACATATTGGACTTCATGTTAGTGGTAAATTTAGGTCAATAAATAATGCGTTTATTTGTAATAAAAACGGAAATTTGGCGAAAATTTTGAAAATTTCGCAATTTTCACATTTTTAATTTTTATTCTGTTAAACCAGAGAGTTATGTGACACAAAATAGTTAATAAATAACATTTCCTACATGTTTACTTTACATCAGCACAATTTTGGAAACAACATTTTTTTTTGCTAGGAAGTTATAAGGGTTAAAATTTGACCAGTGATTTCTCATTTTTACAACGAAATTTACAAAACCATTTTTTTAGGGACCACCTCACATTTGAAGTCAGTTTACGGGGTCTATATGGCTGAAAATACCCAAAAGTGACACCATTCTAAAAACTGCACCCCTCAAGGTGCTCAAAACCACATTCAAGAAGTTTATTAACCCTTCAGGTGCTTCACAGCAGCAGAAGCAACATGGAAGGAAAAAATGAACATTTAACTTTTTAGTCACAAAAATGATCTTTTAGCAACAATTTTTTTGATTTCACAATGGTAAAAGGAGAAACTGAACCACGAAAGTTGTTGTCCAATTTGTCCTGAGTACGCTGATACCTCATATGTAGGGGTAAACCACTGTTTGGGCGCACGGCAGGGCTTGGAAGGGAAGGAGCGCCATTTGACTTTTTGAATGAAAAATTGGCTCCACTCTTTAGCGGACACCATGTCACGTTTGGAGAGCCCCCGTGTGCCTAAAAATTGGAGCTCCCCCACAAGTGACCCCATTTTGGAAACTAGACACCCCAAGGAACTTATCTAGATGCATAGTGAGCACTTTGATCCCCCAGGTGCTTCACAAATTGATCCGTAAAAATGAAAAAGTACTTTTTTTTCACAAAAAAATTAATTTAGCCTCAATTTTTTCATTTTCACATGGGCAATAGGATAAAATGGATCCTAAAATTTGTTGGGCAATTTCTCCCGAGTACGCCGATACTTTATGTGTGGGGGTAAACCACTGTTTGGGCACACGGCAGGGCTCGGAAGGGAAGGCGCGCCATTTGACTTTTTGAATGGAAAATTAGCTCCAATTGTAAGCGGACACCATGTCGCGTTTGGAGAGACCCTGTGTGCCTAAACATTGGAGCTCCCCCACAAGTGACCCCATTTTGGAAACTAGACCCCCCAAGGAACTTATCTAGATGCATATTGAGCACTTTAAACCCCCAGCTGCTTCACAGAAGTTTATAACGCAGAGCCAAGAAAATAAAAAATAACTTTTCTTTCCTCAAAAATGATTTTTTAGCCTGGAATTTCCTATTTTGCCAAGGGTATTAGGAGAAATTTGAACCCCAAATGTTATTGTCCAGTTTGTTCTGAGTACGCTGATACCCCATATGTGGGGGTAAACCACTGTTTGGGCGCAGGGCTCGGAAGGGAAGGCACGCCATTTGGCTTTTTAAATGGAAAATTAGCTCCAATTATTAGCGGACACCATGTCACGTTTGGAGAGCCCTTGTGTGCCTAAACATTGGAGATCCCCCACAAATGAGCCCATTTTGGAAACTAGACCCCCAAAGGAACTAATCTAGATGTGTGGTGAGGACTTTGAACCCCCAAGTGCTTCACAGAAGTTTATAACGCAGAGCCATGAAAATAAAATAAAAAATTATTTTCTCAAAAATGATCTTTTAGCCTGCAATTTTTTATTTTCCCAAGGGTAACAGGAGAAATTTGACCCCAAAAGTTGTTGTCCAGTTTCTCCTGAGTACGCTGATACCAAATATGTGGGGGTAAACTACTGTTTGGGGACATGCCGGGGCTCGGAAGTGAAGTAATGACGTTTTGAAATGCAGACTTTAATGGAATGCTCTGCGGGCGTCACATTGCGTTTGCAGAGCCCTTGATGTGGCTAAACAGTAGAAACCCCCCACAAGTGACCCCATTTTGGAAACTAGACCCCGAAAGGAACTTATCTAGATGTGTGGTGAGCACTTTGAACCCCCAAGTGCTTCACAGAAGTTTATAACGCAGAGCCGTGAAAATAATGAATATGTTTTCTTTCCTCAAAAATAATTATTTAGCTCAGAATTTTTTAATTTTCCCAAGGGTAACAGGAGAAATTTGACCCCAATATTTGTTGTCCAGCATGTCACTTCTTTCTGCGGATTCCGCAGCGGTTTTACAACTGCTACAATAGAAAATCGCAGTTGTAAAACCGCAGTGAGATGCGCAGAAAAACCGCGGTAAATCTGCCATAAATCCGCAGTGGTTTAGCACTGCGGATTTATCAAATCCGCAGCGGAAAAATCCGCAGAGGACCAGAATACTTGTGCACATACCGAAACCCTAACCCTAGCCCTACCCCTACCCCTAACCCTAACCCTAATTCTTACTCCAACCTTAGTGGAAGAAAAAAAAATCTTTATTTTATTATTGTCCCTACCTATGGGGGTGGCAAAGGGGGGGTCATTCAGTATTTTTTTTATTTTGATCACTGCGATAGATTTTATCGCAGTGATCAAAATGCACTTGAAACGAATCTGCCGGCCGGCAGATTCAGCGGGCGCACTGCGCATGCGCCCGCCATTTTGGAAGATGGCGGCGCCCAGGAAAGAAGACCACGGACCACAGGAGGCTCGGTAAGTATGATGGGGTGGGGGGGGGGAGCACGGGGGGGTGGATCGGAGCATGGGAGGGTAAATCGGAGCACGGGGGGGTGGATCGGAGCACGGGGGGTGCATTGGAGCATCGGGGGGTGGATCGGACTGCAGGGGAGGTGGATCGGACTGCAGGGGGGGTGGATCGGAGTGCAAGGGGGGTGGTTGGAGCACGGGGGGGTGATTGGAGCACGAGGGTGAGCGGACAAGAGCACGGGGGGAGCGGACAGGAGGACGGAGGGGAGGGGAGCAGCGTAAAGGGCAGATCGGGGGGCTGGGGGGGCGATCGGTGCGGTGGAGTGGGGGCACATCAATGTTTCCAGCCATGGCCGATGATATTGCAGCATCGGCCATGGCTGGATTGTAATATTTCACCAGTTATAATAGGTGAAATATTACAAATCGCTCTGATTGGCAGTTTCACTTTCAACAGCCAATCAGAGCGATCGTAGCCACCCCCCCTGGGCTAAACTACCACTCCCCCTGTCCCTGCAGATCGGGTGAAATGGGAGTTAACCTTTTCACCGGATCTGCAGGGACGCGATCATTCTGTGACACAGCATATGCGTCACAGGTCGGATTGGCACCGACTTTCATGACGCATACGCTGTGTCACAGGTCGGGAAGGGGTTAATATTTGGCATGATCAATCATGCTATAAATGGAGCATCTGGATCATAGAGTTGGAAAAACGTTTCTACGACAAGTTCCAGTTTCATTTTTTTTACGACACACAAACATGCCGAGTTTTTTCGAACGGAAGCTGCTTGTACAAATCCTCCTCGTTTGGAGTTCTTCAAGTAGTTTTTCTTTTCTTGAAGTGGTTTTAGAGTTTTTGAACCATTTTGGAAGAGTTTTTTTTTTTTTTAAAGGATTTTTTTGCTGCCTTTTGATTGGACAGCGTCTAGTTCATCAGGATCCTCTTCAAAGAAGGGACGTGCACTTTGGTTTTTTATTCAAGGAGTTTTTCAAAATCTAAAGTTGAAAAAAAAAAGGTCAAATATCTTTTCATATGCACAGCAAAGAGAATTAAAGGGGTTATCTGGGACTTTAGTTATCTTTTTTGCATGGGGCTAAAAATTTTCCGGCAGGTAGTTACTTGCTAACAATCTGCCTGTTCTGCACTGTGATGATCTCTCCAGGCTCAGGCAGCGATTCTCTGACTTCCTTTGACCTCACGTCGACATAGCATCTCTCTCTCTCTTACGTTCTGTTCTGTTCTGTCGATGAAGCGTCTCTGCCAACGTCATGCTGATTGCCAGCCAGTTACCTGCAGTTAGGCAGCGGGGAACCGCCTGTCAATCAGCATGACGTCACCTGTGTCGTCCCATTCTACCCCCCTCCTCTGTAAGGTGCAAAAAGCTGTTGCAATGAATTAGTCATGCTTTGGCAGACTGTTGTGAATTCTGTTGTCGAACTCCCTTCTGTGGTCGTGAATGGTACTTCGGCGAGTTCTGTCTATGGGCTCCCTCTGGTGGCTATGAGTGAAGCTGCTGCTTCTGAGGTTCCTTACACAGGTGACGTGGTTTATCCTTTGGTTGGCTTCTCTATTTAACTCCACTCAGATCGTTACTCCATGCCAGCTGTCAATGTTTTAGCATTGGTTCAGTTCGCTCCTGGATCTGCCTGGTGACCTGTCTTCTCCTGCAGAAGCTAAGTTCCTTATTGTTGTTTTTGCTCATTGTTTCTTTGTCCAGCTGGTTATCCTGATTTTGTCTTGCTAGCTGGAAGCTCTGGGATGCAGAGTGGCACCCCGCACCGTGAGTCGGTGCGGAGGACCCTTTTGCACACTCTGCGTGGTCTTTTGTAGGTTTTTGTGCTAACCGCAAAGATTCCTTTCCTATCCTCTGTCTATTTAGTAAGTCTGGCCTCCCTTTGCTGAAACCTATTTCATTTCTGCGTTTGTGACTTTCATCTTTACTCACAGTCATTATATGTGGGGGGCTGCCTATTCCTTTGGGGAATTTCTCTGAGGCAAGGTAGGCTTTATTTTCTATCTCTGGGGCTAGCTAGCTCTGAGGCTGTGACGAGGCGCCTAGGGAGCGTCAGGAGCGCTCCACGGCTATTTTTAGTGTGTGCGATAGGATTAGGGCTTGCGGTCAGCAGAGCTCCCACATCCCAGAGCTCGTCCTGTATGAGTTTAACTATCAGGTCGGGTGCTCCTAACCACCAGGTCATAACAGCAGACTACACTTGTGCTACAAGCAGGGGTGGGCATATCACCGGTCCACCCGCCACCAGCGACTACTTAAGCAGGATGGGCGTCAAAGGACGCACATTCAGCTGAAATGTATTGTGACTCAGGGAACCCGCCAGCTGCCTGCGCTGCAATACACACTGCCGGCCGCTGAAGCCGGCCTGCCCATAACTGGGGGCGCATGGCAGTGACTTTATGAGCAATGATGTGTTTGGTGTTGGTTCCGGCACTGGCTGTAGGAGAGGACCCTGCGCAACGTGGAAGCATGGGGGATGGGGCACATTATACCTGGAAGTGGACCTGGGTGGGACACATTATCCCAGAAAGAGGCCCAGGATAGAGCACATTATACTAGGAAAGGGACCAGGATGGGGACATTATACCAAGAAGGGGACCAGGATCGGGGACTTAATTTCAGGAAGGGACTCAGGATAGAGGGACATTATACAAAGAAGGGGACCAGGATCGGGGACATTATACCAAGAAGGAAGCCAGGCTAGGAAACATTTTAAAAGGAAGGGGCCCAGTGTGGGGGACATTATTACTAGGAGGGGCATCCCTTATTACGTATCATCCTCTCGAGTTATGTATGCGGTGGTCTCTTATTATATAGCATCCTCTGTTATTGTGTACAGTGCTGTCCCATTATTGCAAAGTATTATGTCTTGTTACGTATAGCAACGTCCCTTACATAGTGTATTCTCGTTATTTTTGTTATTCACAGAGCCCTCTCTTTATTATATAAAGTCCTCTCTTGTTAGATACAAAATAAGATGACTTCTTATGGAGCAGCATCTGACCAGGCGACCAGTCCACCATCCTCCACCGTTAGAATAGAAGCTTTCTCATGCTCCATTAGCCATCATTTCAGTTTATATCAAACAAGAGAAGACAGTATGTAATAAAGAACAGTGCGCTGTAAATAACAAAAATAATGAGAATATGATGTGTAAGGGATGTTGCTGGATAATACAAGAGAGGGCACTGTGTATAAAGGGACGGCGCTATACATAACAAGAGAGGACACTGTAATAAGGGGTGGAACTATACATAACAAGAGAGGACATTGTGTAATAAGGGACGGCGCTATACATAGAAGATAGGACGCTGTGTAATAAGGGATGGTGCTATATATAGCAGGATACTGTGTAATAAGACATGGCGCTATACATTACAAGAGAGAGGACACTGTATAATAAGGGACAGTGCTGTACATAACAAAAGAGGGCACTGTGTTATAAGGGACCACGCTATACAAAACAAGAGAGGGCACTGTGTAGTAAGTGGTGGTGCTATACATAACAGGAGAGGGCACTGTGTAATAAGGGAAATCGCTATACAAAGCAAGAGAGGGCACTGTGTAGTAAGGGGTGGCAAAATACATAATGAGTGTAGACTATGTAATAGATATATATTTATAACTTGGTTGCCATAAAAGTAGGAGGACCCAAACACATTTCTTCCCAGTGGCCCCAAACTGTCAGTGTCCTCCCCTGGTCAATAGTCTTACTGTACATTCAGTAGGGTAGCAAGAAATAAAAGACAAATGGAAAAGAGACTATGACAGGAGAGTCAGACTACACATGGTGTGTTTGTTGTCTGTTACCATGGAGATGCATAGGTCTGCATAAAAGCTGTAAACATGAACCAATAGTAAAACCATTGTCTCAGGCACCTATTGTCATGATGTTACCATGCAACCAATGATGCCACTGCTTAAAATGATAGCGACAGACTGGGATTGAACTTTTAGGTGATTAAATATCATATAAAACATTGAAAATGGCAAAAAAAGCGAAAATTCAATAGCATGTAATGATTACAATGTATGAATAGGGGTCTCTTTCAGGGGTCTATGTGGCTTTCCATGGCCTGATTAATTTGAAATTTGTTAGAAAACAAGAGCCCATACATAGATCGCACATGTTCAGCCACTCACAATAGCCAGGATTATCGAATCGTGAGTTGGTTCTTTGCAAAAGAGTAAACTCAGCCTCACGTAAGCCAAAAAATGTTTCCTTACTATTCTAAAAATTGCTCACCAGTCACCACTAAACATTTTGCATGGTTCCATTTATTATTGATCCAGTGCTGCCACCTAATGTTCAAATTATATCATTTTTTTAAAGGGACCTTCCATAGAATACAGTAAAGAGGAAGTTTCTAACATATTAATTGTGATTTATTGATTCTTAATCTGGTGGCCCATTCACAAACTCTCCAGTAAATAACCCGCACATCATAAATTTAAGTATCTGTAACCACATGACCTTATCCTTTTAACATTAATTCTTACTTTATCCGCAGTTATTAGTAATTCATTCACTAATTTTGGGAGGATGTAGGCCGACCCAGGTAATTAACATTGAAAACCCACTGAGCTGACAGAGCACAATGGTATATCTATAGTGGATGCAGAATGATTAGTTGTATTTGGGCCCCCGGTGACCGAGGGTCTGCGTTACCCAGTAGAGCCCACTAAACAGTTGATTGGTGGGGTGTCGGTTGTCAGACACTGAATGATCTGATATTGATGACCTAGGCATAAGATTGGTCATCAATATAATTTTAGTGGAAAATCCCTCTTATTGAGGCAGTATACCTGGTACTTTAAAGGGGTGTTCTTAAGTTTTAAAATTGCATTAATTTGTTAGACAGCAATCAGCGACAGGCACAGTCCGGCCGCGAAATGGCCCCTCCCTACTCCCCTCCAGTCAGTGCCCCCTCCATACTCCCCTCCAGTCAGCGCCCACATAGCGTTTTAGCAGTCTGTTAAACAGACTGCGCTACACCGCAGCATAACGCGGTGTAACGCAGTCCGTTAACGCTGTCATTAACCCTGTAAGTGTGACCAACTTTTTACTATTGGTGCTGCGTTTCAGTGCTGTCTCCAGCGTGTGGTGCTGAATCCAGAATTCATTCCTTCCCAGCAGCGTTCGCTGGAGAGAAGGAATGAAAAATCAGGGTTTTTCTTTTTTGTGTGTGTTTAAAATAAAGTTCCCGGTCAGCTCCCGCCTCCCTCCCCCTGTGTGCCCGCCCACTGGTATTAAAATACTTACCCAGCTCCATCGATGCTTCCTCTCAGCGTTGCTGCTTGCCCTGTATGAGCGGTCACGTGGTGCCGCACATTACAGTGATGAATATGCGGCTCCACCTCCCATAGGGGTGGAGCCACATATTCATCACTGTAATGTGCGGCACCACGTGAGCGCTCATACAGGACAAGCTGCGACGCTGAGAGGCAGCCTCGAGGGAGCTGGGTAAGTATTTTAAAGGGACACTGTCACCCCCTCCAGCCGTTATAAACTAAAATAGCCACCTTGTGCAGCAGTAAAGCTACATTCTACCAAGGTGGCTCTTTTAGTTTTTGTTGCTGTTATTCCCAAAATAAAGGTATTTATAATTTTGCCCAAATACCTTTCTTTAGACCTGGAGGCAGGTCTGAACCCCCCTCTTTGAAGCGCCAAACTGCCGTCAGTCATATCTTCTGGGGCGCTGGTCGCCGCCCCCTCAGCGCTGTTTTTCTCTGAAATCCGGCGCCTGCGCTGTTCTCTTCTGCCTGGGGCAGGCGCATTGAGCATTGGCCGTCTGACCTCACCTGCTGGGTTGCAGACTGCACCTGTGCGGGCAGTGCGGCCACCCAGCTACTGAATCCCAGCCCCGCAGTGTTCATTAATGCATTATGCACAGTGCGGCTGGAGGGGGTGACAGTGTCCCTTTAATGCCAGCGGGCGGGCGCAAAGGGGGAGGGAGGCGGGAGCTGACCGGGAACTTTATTTTAAACACACACAAAAAAGAAAACCCTGATTTTTCATTCCTTCTCTCTAGCGAACGCTGCTGGGAAGAAGGAATGAATTCTGGATTCAGCACCCAAAGCAGGGGACAGCGCTTACTGTAGCGCTGTCTCCTGCACGGTCCGTGTGGTACCCAGTCGGCACACGGACGGCACATGGCTGCCGCATGTGTGCCACACTGATGTGCCACGTGAGCACACGGACACGGATAACTCCGGTACCGATTTTTCCGGTACCGGAATTATCTGGATGTGTGAGACAGGCCTGAGGAGCTTTCCTGGTGCTGCACAGCCAACAAAACAGAACAGCAGCATAACTCCAGGGGAACTCCCGCCGCCTCTTCTGTGATGTGCTGGTGACGACGCCTATTCAATGACGTCATTGCGTAAGCGTCAGCATGTACGCGCACCACTCCTTAGGGTACCAGAAGGGGCGCTGTGCCTGCAGGGGATCATATGAAAGGCAAGTATGAAAAATGTTTTTCTAATTAAGTGGGTGTTTGGAGGGGGGGTAGCGATCAAATGATGATGAATTGAGAGTGTGAGGTGAAGGACAGGGAGTGATGATGTACCGAGGTGGCGGGGTACAAATAATGATGAATTGGGGTGGGGACAGCAAATGATGAATTAAAGGTGGGGGGATGGGGACAGCAAATGGTAATGATGAATTGAGGGTGGGGGAGTAAATGATGAGGCATTGAGACTGGGGGATGGGAGACAGTAAATTATGGTGTATTGAGACTGGGGGATGGGGTGGGCAGCAGCAAATAAAGACACATTGAGGGTGCAGGAGACTAAATGAGGCATTGAGTGTGGGTAGAGCAAATTATGCTGTATTGAGGGTGGGTGATGGCAAATGATGATGCATTGAGGGTGGGAGAGAGAAGTTGATATTGATTTGAGGGTGGGGGGTGAGAAATAGGACATCACATGATGAATTGTAGTGAAGGGGGGCATGTAAATATAATGAATTGGGGGAGCGGAAGGTAAAGAGTGAGGGGCATTGAGGATGCAGGACTCGGAGTGTAACTGGTAATGAATTGGGGAAATAGTAGCAGTGATAATTTATAGATTTATTGGGTGGGGAAAGTGGCTATTTATAGTTGGTGGGGGTACAGTGGTGGATTACAATTTATATTTGGAATGGCGGGTTGCATAATAACTAGTGATATATTATAATGGTGAGTGCACGTCTGTATTCAGCTGCATAGTGTAGAAGTCTGGGAAAAAGTGTGGAATGTGCTCTAGATAATTGTGTGTTATTTTCTGCAGAGTTGAGTCAGGGCTGGAAGAAGTGTTGGTGATCTGCGCTGGAAGAAGAAGAAAAGCAAAGGTGAATTATTTCAACTAGAGACATCCCTGGTGAGTCAGTGTATTACCTTTACACTTACACTATACACTATATACTATATAAAGCGCTCCTGTGGATAATGTCACTGGTTATCATTATATTATCCATACACTGAAACTATACACCATATACTATATACAGAGCTCTTGTGTATAATGTCACTGGTGATCACTGTATTACCTGTACACTATACACTATATACAATGTCACTGGTGATCACTGTATTACCTGTACTCTATAAACTATATACGGAGCTCCTATGTATAATGTCACTGGTGAGTCACTGGATTACCTGTACAGTGATGCTACAAAGCTCCTTTGTATAATGTCACAACTGATCCCTGTATTACCTCTACACTAACACTATATACAGAGCTCCTGTGTATAATGGTGACACTGGTGAGTCAGTGTGTTACCTGTACACTCACACTATACACTGTATACTACATACAGAGCTCTTGTATTGTAGTATTCGGTCACTATTTGGTGATAATATGTGGTCTGGTCATGGTGCTGCAGTATTTGTCCCCTGTATGCCGTATTATTCAGTCACTATGTGGTGGTAATATGTGCTATGTTCATGGTGTGGCGGTATTCGTTTCTTGTATGTTGTATTATTAGATCACTATGTGGTGGCAAAATGTGGTCTGGTCATGGTGTGACAGTATTTCTTGTATTTGGTATTATTTGGTCACTATGTGGTGGTAATATGTGCTCTGGTCATGATGTGGTAGTATTTGTCCTTTGTATATGGTATTATTCAGTCACTATGTGGTGGTAGTATGTGGTCTGATCATTGTGTGGATGTATTTATCCCTTGTATGTGGTATTGTTCGGTCACTATGTGGTAGTAATATGTGGTCTGATCATGGTGTGGAGGTATTTGTCCCTTGTATGTGGTATTATTAGGTCACTATATGGTGGTAATATG